>NC_056745.1:807673402-807768402 GCF_019279795.1 Protopterus annectens
TGCACACAGTGTTACACACAATTTAAAGTCACCAATCTGCTTACCATATGTCTTTAGGATGGGGGGGGGGCAGCAGTACCCAAACAAAACCCACAAGAACACAGGGAAGACATGCACACTTCACACAGAAGGCACACCAGACAAGGTGACAATGCTACTAGCTGTGCTACACACACACACACAATTTAATATAGCCACTAAACCAGCACGTTTTTGCTAAAGCGGGAGGGAACCAGGGCACCTGGAGGGAAAAAACAACAAGTAGACATGAGCAGGAAATGCAAAATTCTACACAGATGTGACTGGAGGTCATGACTGAATCCAACACTGAAACTGTGTGGCAGACATCTTACCACTAAGTCATCATGATGTACAAGGGGTCTACATCAGAAGCAGGCCAGGTGGTGGACTTAGGCTGATAAGGAACAACTTAGACTGGCTCAAACCCTGTGGATACTGTCCTACTCCAAGTCACTGGTACTTGAATGGTTGGATAAACAGCAGAGAGCACCTCCAAAGGCGACAATCTGGGGGAGGAACAGAAGAGCTATATGGATGTACTATGCATTTATCCATCTCAAAGAAAGTGGCCCTCAGGGCCCTTTGATTTTTCAAAGGAACTTAGATGCAAGGTAACTTGCACCTCACACTGCCAGCAAGGTAAACTCACACACAATATCACATTGAGGTGAGTGTGTGACAGATGTGTGCTGGAGCATACAGCCATAACATGTATGAAAGCATGCAGACCAAAACTGGCATACTCTAGAGAAAAAGCACATCTGGCCTGAGGCTGGCTTCACAATTTATAAAAATGTGATATCACACCCTTGAATCAAGCTCAGATCAATCAACAAATGCTTGTTGACCAAAATATGAGAGCCCTTGTGAGAAATGACCTGGAGGACGCTTTCCAACTACGACCAGTTACTCCAGGGAAGTGCTCAGTCCTAGTATACTACTTCTTTGGACCAGGTTGATCGACCTCAGGCTCAGTCAGGGGTGCATATTCCGCCTCCCCCACCCCATGATCTGCCAAGGTGGAGGACACATATACAAGTGTTAGTTCTCACTAGCTAAAGATAAATTTAGAACCTGCAGGGACCAGTATTGCAGGCTGCATAGCAAATTTAGTTTTTTTGTAGGGCAAGGTCTACATTTGCTCTGTGTGTGCTTGCTCTTGTGATGTTACCACTTATGCCTCAGTCTGCATGAAGGAGACTCACACTGGTCCCTGTGCATAGATCTTTTGGCAGCTCCGATTTCTAAGTAGGCCATAAATGTTGTCCCTACAACACTTTGAGAGGCAAAAATCAAATCACTGACACTTGTGCCAATATTTCAAAATGTACTACTTCTTGAAGTGATAAAGCCGGCAGAAGTCTTGGTTTATGATGACAAATATAAGGACATGCAGTGTGTTGCGTAAGCATACAAACTGCAGTACCACTGTACTGAATCAAAGCTTGTGATCCAGAAAGTGAGAGAAAGAACGAATAGACTAAAGGGTTGTGTGTACTTCTCTAGCTTACATTTTGTGTTGTTGTGTACATCAAAATAGGCAACTGGATAAACAACTATGAAGGAACAATGTGAATAGATTTGTAGGGCACCTAACTATGCAACAAAGTCTGGTTATTTCCTTGGAACTGTTTGCACAGGTATTTCTATGTACCCAGTATACTTCAAAGATCTTCCTCCAAGTGGGGAGTAGGTAAGAGAGATGTGAAGGGGAAGTGATAGGTAACTAGAAACATGTATTTTGGGAACGTATGGAGTTGACCAATTTTTTAAATAACTCCTTATAGAATGCTTTGTTACAAAACATGGAGGAATAAATTATAATAACCAAGGAGATTATGTTTTGAGTTGCTATTTAGGGCTAGAGGTGCCAACACATAGTAAGGTCTTAAGTTTAATTCCAATAGCATTTAAAAAAGGCAATAATGAAAACATGGAAATCAAAAATGAATCCAAGTTTTGTTGATGTACTGACCCTTTTAAAAGAAATTAAAGAAATGTAAAGTGGGATGTTTAAGGAGAAAAGAAGCAAAGGGCATAAAAATGGCATATTTGGGAAAAATACTTACTAAACAGTGGTGATGATGTGTGATGTGTTGCGGATCAGTGGGCAGTGAAAAATATGAAGGCATGCAGTAAAGAAAAAGTTATGATGAACGAAATGGAAATGTTCTTGAAACTTTTTTCATTAATGTTTATGAACTCATGCTGAAGATAAAGGGTGATAAACATGTTGGGGGGTAGCAAGTGTAAATCCCTGAAAGCAGGATCTTGCATGATTTTTGTTGAATGGCAACTGCTGGAAAGGATGAACCAAAATACTAACCCATCACAGGAGGGCCCTCTATAGTTGAATATATGACCTTAAACTCATTCAGCCTTAATGATGCCATCAAGAGTTTCTCATCTGATGCCTATTCATACCTACATTAACACAGGTCTATATTACATAATCGAAATGTAATTTAATTGAATGTCACATCGAAAATGCCATTTATTGAATTCGCTCTTGTAGGGGGGTTGTGCCCCCCACCCCACTCCCGCTAACTATATACACTGACTCCGAGATTGCTCTACAGTGAGGAAAGGGCAAATTTTCCGATCTTCACTGTACCGCAATCTCACTATGAACAACACAATGAATTGCATTTCAATGTAAAGTGCTGTTTGATTAAATTACTTTACGATAATGTAATATAGACCCCATTAACGCCATGTTACATGCAAATTACCACATTGACGTCAGCTTAAAGTTTAAAAGATAAGCTACAAAGTTAAATCTGACACTTGACTTCTGTTAAGTACAATTGTTGTTGTTGTGTCTTTCGGCTTTTCCCGGTTAGGGGTCGCCACAGCAGAACTCCGGTCCGCTAATGATTGGCAGTAGATTTTTACGTGCCGAGTTGCCAGCTCTGATGCAAAACCTTCAACGAAGGTGCGCCCATTCACGAATGTCTCCACACAGAAGACGCTCTAGCTGAGAATCGAACAGGACGTTTTACTATGAGGCTAGAACGCTATTGCAGCACCACCACTGCAGTCAGATATAAAATAGTGTTCAGGTATGCAATTAAGCAAGTGGTCACAATTTTTATAGCAACATACAAAAATGCATGGTCTCCTCGGAAAGCTGAAAACTACAAACAGGGACAAAGGGATAACGCTGACAGTAAATGTCTTCCTTTAAAAAGTCACTGAAGTATCTCAAAGTTTTTACAAAAATTTACAAAAATCACCAGCAGCTAAAAAAGAAAACAGCACAACTCCATTATTGCTTATACAACACTGTAATAGAAACACTAGAAAATAAGTTTTTCGACAGTGATACTGTTTACCATAATACAGGGACATATTTATAACAATGCTGATGTTAAGGATAAAAAACAAAGTAAAAATCTTTATTTAACCTTTTTTAAGATCTGGAGTTTCATATCACACTACTCCTGCATCTATTTAAAAAAAACAAACTCCTCTATAATAAAAATAAACAAAACACTTACTGTAGCAATTCGTAAGGAAGTGCAATGCTACCATCAAACCAGTCAAATGACTCTTACTGACACAATTTCCATCTACCATCTGGATCATAATGTGCCTGCATTTTACATTTTTAGAAATGCAGGCAACTTCCTTTCATATTTGTTAAGCAGTGGCTTCAACTTTATTTCCTGTCAAAGCAGATCAAGTGTTAGTTGATATAAAATCGTGGGTCTACATGGGGCATGTTACTCCCTTTTACAACAATACTGAATAAGACCAACTTGTACGCTATTTGGGTTACATCCATTTTACTAAGTGTGATTCCACTGAGTGGGAGAACTCAAAAACTGCTCTCTACAAAGGGGTGCAAAACAAGTTTGTTTTGGGGGGGCTGTACCTCCTCTGTCCTTCTATTCATTTATTTAACATTCGTTTACTGGGAAAGTCCAACTTGGAATGAAGCCATTTTTCAGCAGAGGCCCAGGGAGAAACAGTCTAGATGTATGTCTTTGTAACGTGGAAGGAGTACCTTGAGAAAACCCACACAAACACAGGTAGGACATGCAGACTCCGCACAAAAGGCACTCCAGCTAAGAATCGAAACAGAGAATCTCTTGCTGTGAGGTGACAATGCTACCGCTGCACCACTGCGCCGACCAAATATGTTATATGTCATAATTTCTTCCCCAACTGCCTTGTCCTTAAACATACTGAGTCTAGGATCTCAAGCTTTGCAGAAAGGCAACAAATGTGATAAGCTATTACACTCAGCAAAGCTGCTCTTGAGAAAGTGGACCCCTCCCAGTAAGGCTAAGGTCAGTTATGTGAAAAGCATTTTTACAGATTAAAAAAGGGACAATTTCAAAATGTAGACCTACTTGGCAAAATATTTCTCAGTGAAGTGGACTGTTCCTGTCAATTTGCCATCATTTGGCTTACATTAGTGTATTTGCTATCACCCCAGAGCTCAGGGTCATGAAACCTGCATCCCAAAATGACAGGAAATAATCACTTTATTAAAAACTAGCAGCGACTGTTTTTTTCTTTGCAGTACTGACATTTTTCTTCAACAGGATTATGGTAACTGAAAGATTCTAACCGAAAAGCATGCTTTATTATAAGTGACACAGCAAGGACAGTGGCCTTTATTTCTGGATTCATACTTGGTGAATCATGCAAACGAGACTGCAGTTGCCACAAGGGAGCTGAACTCTGGAGGCTAAACATCTAATAAATAAATAACAAGCTACCACACTTCAGTTTTCACAGCAGCAACAGTCAGTTTAGAATGTAACTGCATTCTAATTTCATCTTTCTCTCCAGCTCTTCACAGGCAAGGGTCTCGGAGGACTACTTTACAGGTTTGAAATTCAGCCTCTCAGAGAAACACGAGGCACTCTACTGTTGTGTCGAAAATGGCAAGCATATTTATGCATCTAATTTGTTTTACTAGTTGATGCTGCAAAGCAAAAGGCTGCATCCTTTAAATCACGGAAACTACAACGGCCATATAAATATCAGCTTTATCCCTCTCATGGCTGTTATACTTCTCGTACATTTATCAATCTTCACAAACGAAAAACTACACATAGCAAACACTACTGTATTACTAGGCTTTTTGGTAAAGGACTCTGGACAACTGCAAGCATGAATTTGTGCAAGCCCACACATCTCTTATGTTTTAAATTTCTGTAACAGTAAATACAGAAATGAGGTTTGTGACTTTCTATCAAAAGGGATCACAGCATATACAACAGACAGGCCGATTTCACAGCAGAAGGTCATGTCTGAGTTTCAGCTTCCTCCCTCGCCACAATGCAAGCAACTTCATTTCTGCACCATGTCAATGTAGTCAGTAGACAACCAACAGCTTTTCAAAAATTTGGTTAAAGTACTGTCATAGGCTGCTTGACTAAAAAGTTATAGACTTCTGCGTCACATTTAGAATTATGCAGTAATTAATGGGTGGTATATGACGATGTTCCCCAAGATCCCAACAAAAGTAAACATAGTTTTACAACTTTCTCAGTTAGTCTCACAAAGAAAATAAACTGAACTATTAATCTGCAATGTTACCCTCAAGGACAGACCACTTCCCTGGAAAAGATGTGTTATTCATTCAGTGTGCATAAAAACAATAAGACAGTCTACAAAATGAGCAGACAAACAAAAATGCTTACTGTAATAATATGCAAATCTGTGAGAAGAACATCTTATCTGCAGTCAAACCCCAATATATTTTTCAGTACATATCCCATTTTGTCTTGCTACAGTTGTGCTGACAGAATAAGGTGCATTACTCTTCACCAAAGTTTGTTACCTGGGTGGTATAATCTCACTAAACTCTATTAGGGGATCTGAAGGAGTAATATGCTCTAATACGGAAAGCACAGATTTACAAACAGGCTAATAAAAACAGACAATGCATAGACTAAAATGAGGATTTTTAACACCCAGTTAAAAAGAAATTAGCAATGAGCATTACACAATCAGTTCAGTAGCAAGTCTATGAGCTGATATCTGAATTTGCTTCCCTCCATCTCCAAATACAGTCTGTGTGACTCTGTGCAAGTTGCATACCCCAAAAAAAGTGCTTCAGGAATACATTTGAGACACTTGTGCCTACTAGGCTTACCAGGTCAACAAAGTTAAAAAGAAAAACAAAATTAAGTCGCAAGCCATCAAGTTCAGCTAACTACTTCAGTACAGATCAAGCAAAGTACTACTTTGTTTGCCTTTAAGGTTAGTCTTGTTCACTGCATGGGTAGACAAATTTTCACCAAGGTTATTATGTACAGCCCTGCTTAATTTCGGAAGTGGGCACTATTAGGTACTTGTAAAGTGTGGCAAGAACTTTTCAGTGCTTCTTGCTAAAGGCACATATGGCTAGGCCTATTATGGTCCCTATGATAGCTTGCCATACCTCTCAAATGTCCAGATATTCTCAGAATGTCCACATTTTTGCCTCATATTTTTGGTCAGTTCCTCACAAAATTTATGGATTTCTGGCAGATCACTGAGATGATCTGAGGATTGGAGTCACTCAACAATGACATACGTTTGAGTTTCAGACTTCAAATCCTTCAAAAAATGCATGCTAACACACACCTTCTTATTCTTGCAACTTTCTAAGTTTGCGAGAGCAATATTTAGAATCTGTTTTCATTTGGGGGCCTTTGTTCCTCCCATTATATCAAGCTTTGTCCAGATTCTAGCATTAAAAGGTTGAGAGCATGCCTCATATTGTTCCTATATTCCTATGCATAAACAGAATAGCCAGCTATATGACACTTATAAAAATGGTGCTCGCTATATCTATGGTTGCTCTGTGTTTTTGTAGGAGGACAATGTAAGCAATAAGAACCTGTCAGACACAGACTCTACATGTGACGAACATATTTCAAGCAACAGTTGTGGATGTGCCCTAAAGTACGTTTTGAAGACAGCACTAAGCCACAGGTGTACAGCCATCTCATTTGTGAACAGCATGTGTTAATATACTGGCAAATATCTGTTATATCACATTAAAATCACACAGTTTCAAATCAGTGTCAAGTACTTTTGTAAACCCAAGCTGGGATTCACAGACAATGTATCTAGTACCCAAAGCCACACAAGTTCTGTGCTTCCCTTTGCATTGCCCTTCAAAAAAACCCTTGTGCAATATAATGATTCATAGATTACCATACTATGCAAGATTGTACTCAGCAGCTCCATAGCTATGTCCAGGGAGCAAGGGTTACAGTTGCGCTGCAACTAGTGAGTTCAGTGAGAATTTGAGTAGGCTGAAGTTACACAGCTTTATCCTGCAGAGACTGCAGGTCTTGTCAAGTACCTCTATCTATGCAGTACATGTGTGTGTAAATGTACATGGTATTTGGCTTTTTGTGCCTCTGTATGTCTACACACACAAATAAGTACACATGTGTGCACCTAGTTCATCTCCTGTGAAAAAAATCACATCTGAACTCTATCACAGCTCCAGGTGGACTACCAAAATATTAACAGCAGCGGCTGGAATAACCCCTCATGCATACAAAGTTGCAGCTGTAGTAATATTTTCCCCAACAATTACAATGCTAGTCAGAAAAGTGTGTGTGTGTCTGTGTGTGTGTGTGTATATATATATATATATATATATAGGTACACTATATAATCCCTGTTCGGAGATGTTGAAGTAGCGCTTCTGGTGTTGTGGTTTGTGAATGGATAGGTAAGTTCAGGTAAGTATCTATGTGTAAGTGTGTTGGTTAGGGGCTTTAGTGTGCATCAGTGTGTGTTGTGACTGTGATGTGTGTGTGTGAGGGGAATGTAGGTGTGTGGTGGTGTTTTCATGTGTGTCTGTGTAGTGCAACCTTGGTGTTAGTATATTTAAGTAGGGGGGTGTGCAGGGGGCTTGTCCCCCTGCTTGTATGTAGTGTAGGTTTGTGAGTTGGGGAAGGTGTGTGTATGTGTGTAGTGTATGGTTAGTACAGTGTTCACGATTTTAAAATTCACGTTTCTGGGGTTTCGGGATTGTAAGGTTTCGGCTTCATGATCTTGGAATTCTGAAATTCAATATTTCAGGATTTCAGGATTATAAAGTGAACCTACATATATATATATATATATATATATATAGAGAGAGAGAGAGAGAGAGAGACACAATTTTCTATGTACTGCAAAATGTCACAGCACCCAGTCAAGTACACCCAAATTCCCTAGTTAAATGCCCCACATAACTAGCAGTGCAAGCAGGTAGGAATGCCTCTTAATTGCACATATACCAGTTCACTGACTACAAATTATATTTTAATTACACCCAGTACTATATGTCGTACAAATGTTTATGAACCAATGTTTTGCTTAGGAGGGCCACATGGCTTAAATGAGCAAAGCAAGTTATACTCCAGTTATGAATTCCAACCCAAGAGTTGACAATTCCTCCTAAACAATTAAATGGGCTCAGTTTCCAGACCTGATACAATCACTGCTACAAATGTCTTATCAATACTGTGTGTGGTACTGGAAATAAATATAAATTAGATAAACTCAACAGAGTCCAAGGTCTCTCTCTCTCTAGAGAATGAAAGGGCAGGATTTTCAATATGTACGCAACCTGTTTTTGTTTACTGGCTCGTAAGCCATTCTGCAGAGAATTTAGTTTTCATCGTCACCCACCCATGTCTGTCAAGGGACTTACAGTGATGCATCTTGTATTATTACACTAATAAAGCATGCGAATCTGGAGAAAGAATAGTTGTGTAAAATCTTATCATTAACTATAAAGTTCCTTCTCTTCTATGTTGCAGTATTCTTTACATATGGAGTTGTATTCCGCCCATCGACCCGATGTCCGGCCTGCATACTAAAGCTTATAGCTACTGCCAGTATGTGGGACATCACACGTAGGTACTGACAACATCAGCCATAAAAGGGATGTCCACACATACCATCCTCAGAATAAGTAAGCCCCATGAGGAACAAGAGTCCAAAGGACAAACAAAAAAGATCATCCTAGGAGAGAGGTAAGTTGTAGGGGGGGGGGGGAGGCGGGAGGGGGGATAGAATACTGCAACATAGAAGAGAAGGACATCTATGGTTATGGTAAGATTTTACACAGCTATTCTATGTCCTTCTATTCAATGTTGCAGTATTCGTTACTCATGGGAGAGTGCAAAATCTCAGAAGGAACCCAGGGAGGAGGAAGGGGTAGATAAAGAAAGTGAAGAAAGATTTTCTACAAATCCATGCAAAATTGTTCTAGCAAACCCTGCCCTGGATCTAGAGGCAGTGTCCAACTTGTAATGTTTAGTAAAAGTATGAACAGATGACCAAGTAGCAGCTTCCAAAATGGAATGGGCATCCAGACCCTTAAAGAAAACACCTGATGAGGCAACAGATCTGGTAGAATGAGCTCTGATCGAAGATGGTAAAGATTTTCCATGAATTTCATAGCAAAACACAACAGTTTTAGAGATCCAAGAGGTACCAGTTTGTTTGAAAACAGGTAAACCTGAGGCCCTGCGATGAAAGGACACAAAGTTGATCCATCCTCCTAATAGATAGTTTTGTCTAGGTAAAATCAGAGTTGCCTGTGCACATCTAAGGAATGCAAAATCCTTTCACTAGAGGATTGTGGTGAAGGAAAAAAAGGTGGGAAGCTGTATGGACCAATTAAGAAATAACTCATTCACCACCTTAGGCATGAAAGAAGGGTTAGTTCTCAAAGATACTCTATCCTTGTGGAACACCAGGAATGGAGGAGAATCCATCAAAGCCTGAATCTCCAATACTCTTCTAGCAAAAGTCAGGGCTACCAGAAGAACTGTTTTCCAAGTGCAATACTTTAGAGAAGCAGAGACAGCTGGTTTAAAGGAAGTGTGGGTAAGATTCTCTAGGACGTAGTTGAGATTCCAAGGAGGAGGTACCGATTTCCTGGGAGGTTTCATGTGTAGGACAGCTTTAAGGAAATGTCTGACCTCCAGCCTGGAAGCTAATCGAGGTGTCAATGGCAAACAAGCAGACAGAGCAGAGCAATGAACTTTCACTGAGGAATAAGACAAACCACTGTTAACAGAGTCACACAGGTAAGAAAGCACTAATAGAATGTCCACAGGAAATGGATCTAGCTTTCTTTTCTGCCACCAAATAGAAAATCTTTTCCACTTGGAAATCTAAGATTTCCTAGTATTGGGTTTCCTGTCTTCCTGCAAAACCCTAAGCATGTCCTGAGAATAGGTGCCTGAAAGGAAATAGAAGGTGATCACCCATGTTGACAGACGTGGGTGGATCAAAGTTCCTTTGTCTTGTGTGAGTAGGTCCAACCAATAAGGCAACTTGTGGTGATGGCCCCTGGCTAACTGCAGAAAAAAAGAGGGAATCAGTGCAGTCTTGGCCAAAAGAGGGTCACCAGCAAGATTTTTGGTGTGTCCTGTTGAATATTCAGCAGGACTTTCTGAATGAGGGGGAAGGGAGGAGGAATGCATAAATTAACATTCCCTTCCATGAGAGAGAGGTCATCCACCTTCCAAGCCTGAGGGCGAGGGACCTTAGTGCAAAAAAAAAAAGGGAAAGCTGTCTATTCTGAGGGGAGGCAAAAAAATCAACTTCTGGAGTACCCCATCGGTGAACTAGATCAAGGAACACATCCCTGTGAAGCATCCACTTGTGGGATCGTTTCATGGATCTACTTAAACCATCTGCCACTGAATTCTGAGCTGACGGAAGGTGTACAGCATGCAGAATGACCTTGTATTGGATAGCCAGCTCCCATGCCTGAACAGCTAGATGGCAAAGAAGGTAAGATTTGGTCCTGCCTTGCTTCTTTACATACCATAGGACAGTGGTATTGTCTGTAAGAATCTTGAGAGGACCTGGCAAGAAAAGAGGGTGGAAAGTTTGCAAGGTCAGAAGCAAGGCTCTCATCTCCCAGATGTTGATTTGCTCCCTCTGTTGAGCAGGAGATCAAAGACCCTGAACCTTGGTGGAAGCAAAAGTTCCTCTCCAATCTAAATCTGAGGCATCTGTGAAGAATTGCTGGGAAGGCTGAGGCATGTGAAGAGGTAGACCTGGATTCTGAGATAGCTGCTGGATCCACCAAAGGAGCTCTGTTTTTTAGGCAAGGGAGAACAGGGAGCAGGGCATCTAAGGGATGGGCATGCTGAGATCAAACTGTCTTCAGAAACTACTGAAACTTCCTCATGCAAAAGGAAGCACAGGAGTTGTGGAAGTCATGAATCAGCGCAATCTTAGAAATTCCCTGGCTGAGATGGATGGAAGAGGCAGAAGGACCTCCATATAGCCTATAAAAGAGAAAATCTTGTCTGAGGGGAGGATAGCCATCATCAAATCTGTCCTGAACCTATATCCTAGAAAAATGAGGTCCTGAGTAGGGATGAGACTGGATTTTTTGAAATTTATAGTGAATCCCAACCTCTGAGGAAAGGGAATGGTGAATTAGGTGTTTTAACCTTAGCTGATCCTGGCTGTTGGCTAGAAAAAGAAGGTCTAGATAGGGGTAAACCTGAATCCCTCAAACCCTCAAGAAGGTAATGGCTGGAGATAAGCACTTGGTGAAAACCCTTGGAGCAGTGGAAAGACCAAAAGGCAGGGCAGAGAACTGAAAAGGCATAGAACCTAGCAAGAAATGTAAGAACTTCCTGTACTGAGGGAGAATCTGGATGTGCAGGTAAGCATCCTTGAGATCCAGGGAAGCCAAGGAGGAGTGGGGAGGAACCAGATGAAAAAGAGTTTGCAGAGAAAGCATCAAAAAAGAAGGCACTTTCAGGAATGTGTTTAAATGGGAGAGATCTAGGACAGATCTCCAAGGACCATCCTTTCTTGGGACAAAAAAAAACATCCTGGAGTAAAATTCCCTTACTTTTTGTTCTGGAGGAACAACTTGGACTGCACCCTGGTGGAAGAGGTGAGCTAGTAATCAAGGAAAGAGATGAAGCTGGCAGGAAGAGGGTTGAGGGATCCTAGAAAAGGTGGAAAAGTCTTCTAACTCAAAGTAACCCTTTTGGATGATGGATAGCACCCAGGAGTCCTGAGTTATCTCCATCCAGACAGAAAGGCAGAGTGAGAGGCAGAGAGAGACAGAGGTGTATGACATGGAAGAAAGGCATGGTTGTTAAAGGCCTGAAAGGACTGCTGAGAAGTTGTAGGAGCAGGTGATTTTGACTGAGGGGCTCTCCTAGAAGATTTGTTAGACCTGGACCCTGCAGAAGCAGAACAGGAGGAATGAGCAGGTCTTCTGACAAAGGAAGTCTTGGTAGGAAAATTCCTGTGGAATTTGGAGACTGGGGAAACAAGCAAGTGTTTTAAATCTTGGAGCTCCTTAACTTTCTCCTACAAAGATTTGAAAACTTCTGCAGCAGCTGAACCAGAAAGGGCAGAATTATCTAAGGGAGCATCAAGCAGTTTAGCCTTTGTGTCATCAGGCAATGCCTGGATCCTTAACCAAGGAATGTTGTCTAATAACAGATGCAGAGGCCGCAGCCCTGGCAGATACCTCCACTGCATCACAACTGCACCTAATGCGATGCCTAGCTACCTGACAAGATGCAGACAACAGATTGAGAACCTGAGATTTAACATCTGAGTCAGGTAATTTGGACAAAGCCTGAGGAAGTAAAGCCAGGGAATACCTAGACATGTGTATCTGGTAATTAATAGCCCTAATAGCTAAGGTGGAAAAAGTATACAGTTTCTTACCTAGCCTTTCCAATATCCTGCTCTCTTTATCAGAAGGAAGCAGCTTAGCAGAAAGACACAGATGAGAAGATTTGTCAGAGGCAACAGAGGCCACAGCTGGGTCAGCAGAGGGACACTTATAAAGAAACTTGCAGTCATCTGGGACCTTATAAAATCTGTCAGGTCTCTTATGAGCAAGAGCTTGGGAATCAGGGCTTTTGGAAGTGGAAGCAAAATATTCCAAGAAAGAAGGAAGAACAGGTGGAACTGCAGAGCATGCAGGGGCTTCCATCTGAAGAATGTCATAGTAACATTTCTGTGCTTCTGAAATTTGGGAGGAATCCTACTTAAAAAAAAATTCCCTCATCTTACTAATAGTTTATTAACAGTTTCCCCGAAAGAAAGCTCATCTATACAGGAATCTTCCCCAATTAGACTCCTCCTCAGGGGAAGCATATTCCAGAGGAAAAGGAATCTGAGTGGAGTATACCAGGCAGTCTTCATCAGAAAAGTAATCTTCAGAGTCAGAATCAAGGACCCGAGCCTGCGTAGAGGAACCCTGAGACCCAAATCCTGGAACAGGGAGAGAAGAAGAAGCTGTAGGCCTCAATGCCATAAGGGCTCTAATAAGACCCTGAGAAAATGCATCCCAGTCTGACTGTGGAGTGAAAGGAATGTTCGGGTGCATAGTTTTCTGTTTCTTTTTAACAGGCTTCTCCACAGGAGGAGAGAGGTCAGACATAGGCCTAACATCTGATAGATCCTTGGTAGAGGAGCAGGAGCGGTCCCAGAGTCCTCTATTAGAATGAGCTGTGGTTCCCCCAAGTCATCCGAACTAGACATCTGCATGGCCTCGGACTTGCTAGGATATCCAGAGTCTTGACGGCTTCCCCAGAGATATCCGCTGAAGCGGACCCAACCTCCAACCATACCACCAGGTCTTCACAGACCTCAAGGGGAATGTCAGAGGAGGTAGGCACAGCGGAAGAGGATTCAGGTCTTTAATTTGCTTACCTTCCTCTTCAAACTCAACTCTATCGAAGGACCCCTGGAACCCTCCATCGCATCACTAGCCAAATGTTTGAGTCTATGACTTTCCAGATAAGGTTTAAGGGTGAAAGACGGCTTCACAAAGTCTTAGGCATGAAGGCCAAGCAAAAAGAACAGGAACGGTGATTGTGACTAGGCCCCAAGCAAAACAGACAAAGCTCGTGACTATCCTTATGTGAAGTTTGCCTTCCATACCTACACTTCCCTTCCTGGATGACATGAACAATAGCAAACAGTAGCAAAATTAAAAATCCCCAATGGGGTACTTATCTGAAGCTGGAAGCGGATCAAAGGAATCTGACCAAAGACCGTACATAGGAGTCAATCTTTCTGAATGGCGGAAAAAACTTCTGAGGATGGTACGTGCGGACGTCCCTTTTATGGCGGACATTGTCAGTACCTACTTGCAACATCCCGTGTACTGGCATAGCTATAAGCTTTTTGTATGCAGGCCAGACATCAGATCAATAGGCAGAATACAACCCCCATCTGTAAAGAATACCGCAACACTGAATAGAAGGACATCACCTAATATGCAAACTTAATTCAGCAAACAGTTTTAGGCAGAGTTATCTTTTGTACAAGCAAGTATCAACTTTCTAAGTTTGTAAGAACAATATTTAATATCTGTCCCTAATTTTAGGCCTTTGTCCCACTTTTATTTATTGCTATGTCCAGATTTCTTGCTCTTAGAGGTTGAGAGGTATGTCTGCTACAAAATCTATAAGGTGAAGATCCTTGCTTAACTGTCCATGTCTCAGTGCGATCAAAATGACCAAGGCAGAATATGTCGAGATGCCAAAAGCGATCACGCTACCCTTTAACACCTGTGCTATGCACCAATATGTGCAAAATTTTAAAATAATTACATATTAAAAACTACTTACAAACTGCAACTTGTTATTACAGTGCAGTTCTGTAGCTATCTTTAATAATGAAATCTATCCTCGCTGCCTGCCATTTTTCTCCTTAAGGTCATGGAAGGAGGTATGCATACAGGCTTTTCTTGTATTAGGCTTCAGATATCAAGAAGTTAAGTGCATGTTAGATAAAACTACTGTTGTGCTTAAATATAGCATGCTCTCCAGCTTTTAAACCTATATGAAACAGACTGAGACCTTTATTAGGTTGTACAAACTATTCACCGACAGTCATTCATATATTTGCTTAAGATACCAGAAAACCATAACTTTTTTGCCCCCATCAAACTCTCCCCCCACCCCAGAGATGCATTCATTCCTTCCAATCCTTCTCAAAGATGGTGACAGAGGTGGGTCTTACAGTTACTTCCTACAGCATACATTCACCAACCAGGAGTAAAACATGGTATAGTGCAGTGCTCACAATGTTGGACCTACAGCAACTGCAAAGTTTTGTAAACCTGAAATTTGCACCTAATGTGCTTATACAAGCCTTGGAAAACTAGTGATAACAGACTTCCAAATTAGAACAGATAAAATTCCATGCCTTCCCATAAAAAAGCTCTTGTTAAAGGATTCTACCAACAGCCTCCACCCAAATTGGCATCTACAAGCCAGCATTTGCTACTCAGTCCATCCCTCCCCAGCTAACTCCTCAAGCACTTAGGACACTAACTGGACCTGGGTCATCAGGGATGTGGCTGTAGCCAAAATGTTAATAGGTTCATAGGTAGATACTAGGCTATCGGCCCTGGGGTCTATACAAGCCCAGCCAAAAAGGTACCCTGGCTTTTGCCACCCAAGAAAATTATTTTCCTGTGCCAATGTCAAGCAGAGCCACAGAGGTGATCCCCAGGGTGAATTTCCTATTTCCCATCCAATCAAGATTTTTCTTGAAGAGTGCTAATGAGGAGCTTTGTTTGATATAAATAGATAGTTTATTCCAGAGTATGGGAAGTCTCTGGCACAGGAATCTATCCCTCCGGCATGTTCTGTTTAGTGTGGTGACAAAGTTTAGGTCCCTAGAGTGTGTAGCTCGGAGGGAGTGGGATTTCTTTAAGTGGAGGATATCCAACAGCTCTGGGTTTGAGATGGCTTTGTATGTTAGGCAGAGATCACCTCTTAGTAGGCGATATGTGACTGACTAAATCTGGAGTTTTTGAGACAGTCTGCGTAGGGCATCTGTTTGAGGCCAGTAATCCTATTTGTGAGGTATTTCTGCGGCCTTTCCAGTTGTTGTAGATGTCTTGTGAGGTACATACCAAAAGGGGTGTTGTACTCTATAATGGGTCTAATGAGTGATGAGTAGAGGGGAACAATTACCTCTTTTTCTGGATGAGAAACCTTTTGTGATGAGGTGTGCCACGTAGAAGGATTTCCTGACTGCTGTGGCGATGTGATTATCAAAGGAGAGACTACTGTCCACCTGTGTCTCAAGGTCTCTTATCACACTTTCGGTGTTAAGTATACTACCACCTATGTTGTAGTTCATGGGTACAGAGTTTTTACCAAAGGGGATGACAATGCACTTTTTAGCATTGAGCTTGAGGCCATGGCTTTGACACCAGGCATCTGTCTCAGTGAGGCCCTTTTGTAGGATGTCCACATCGTTAGGAGTTTCGATTATGGCTCCCAGTTTGCAGTCATCTGCGAACTTAGTTAGCCAAAGACCTTCTGTGTTAGCCTGTACTTCAGAGAAGTATATACCAAACAGGAGAGGACCCAGGACTGAACCCTGTGGTACTCCACTTGTCACTGGTCTGAAGTCGGATTTGGAGTCTGCTACTATCACAGTGTGGGTTCTGTCAGTGAGCCAGTTGGCAACCCATCTTGTGACATAGGGATTTATACCTAATTTTGTGTGTTTATCTATAATTCCAGAGTGGGGGATGGTGTTGAAAGCCTTGGCAAGATCTAGATAGGCTGTGTGAACCACCTTACCCTTGTCTACGGCTTTGGTGACTACTTCAAAGAAGTCTATCAGGTTTAGGAGACATGATCTGCATTTTACAAACACGAACTGGGTGGGATCCAGAGTTTGGAGATTACCAATGTCTTTGTTTATAAGTTCCATGATGATACGTTCCATGGCCTTGCAGACCAGGCTCGTCAGGCTAATGGGGCGGTAGTTCCAGGGGTTCGTGGTGCCTCCCCCCTTGTGGAGTGGGATAACCGTTGCTGTGCGCCATTCAGCAGGCACAAAGCCTGAGGTGAGGCTATGATTGAACATGGTACTTAGGTGGGGTGCCAGTTCGTTTTGTAGTTCATGTAGAACGCAGCCTGGGATGTTGTCTGGTCCCATGGATGCTGTGTTTTTGGCTTTGGAGAGTGTGGTTTTTACCTGTGCAGCCGTAATTACAGGAACTTTGCATTCTTCTGGTATAGAGATGGGCTCTTTAGGGGGTGAGAGGGGGGTAAAGTTAACAGTGAACCTATCTGCCAGGATGTTGGCAATATGAGTTGGGTCTGTATATTTAGTGCCATTGTGCTGCAACTCAGAGCAGATCTGAGTGTTGCCATTGAGATTCTTGACATAGCTATAGAATGCTTTGTGGTTGTCTTTAGAATCAGTGGCTATTTTGTTTTCATAACTAGCTTTGGAGGATTTTACCAGGGTTGCAGCTTCTTACTGAGACTGACCACGAAGCTCCTCCACTTGTGGGATTTTATTCTCTTTTGCAAGAGTTTCTTCGTTCTGTTCTATAGTTTGTTTATGGCAGGGGACCACCAGATTGGCTTCCTTTTTTGGAGGATAGTGTCTTGGTTCTGTTTGGGATAGCACGATCCATGCACTCAAGTAAGTGCTTATAAAGTGCAATTGTGTAGGATTCAGTAGTCGTAACTGTATTGTCCATCTGCATGGGTGTCATGAAGTTCACCACTTCTGTCTTAAGAAGCATGAAGTTCGCTTTGGAGAAATTTTTTACCATGGTTTCCCTAATGGGGGGTGGAGGCAGGATGTGGATATCTAGGGTAATTAGCTTATGGTCGGATTGGACCAATGAGGCATTGACTTCAGGTGTGGAACACCGGTCACTCATATTGGTAATGACTAGATCTAGGATATTGTTGCTCCTGGTGGAGGTGTGGATAAGTTGATCCAGGGCATTGGAGTTTATGAATTCCAGAAAGCGTTGAGCGAAGGAGTTGGTACAGGAGTAGTTTTCCCAGTTAATGGTGGGGTAGATGAAAATCGCCCATTACTAGGGTGTTTGGTTGAACCCTAATATTTTCCAGTACATTAAGAAAAGAGGAGTGGGAATCCTGGGGCATGGTGGGTGATCTGTAGCAAGCTACAATTTGGATTGCAGTTTTGCCCAGAGTTAGTTGCACTTGGATAACCTTGGCTGCATTATGCTGAGCAACTAGCCTGGAGGTGTGGATATCCTTAATGAATATGGACACACCTCCGCCTTTGGTGTTCCGGTCCAGATTACATGGCCGAAAAGTGTGGCAAGAGTTATAGCCTGGTAGTGCAGGGGTGCTCTCTGGAGCCTTGAACCAGGTCTCAGTCACTGCACAGATATCGATGTTCTCCATTTTAAGGAGTGCCTCGAGTGAGTGCATTTTGAGATTTAGACTTCTAGCACTGAGTAGCATCACCCTCAGTTTTTGCTTGCCTGTTCCTGTTACGGTGGTGAATTTGTCATTTGAACCTTGCCTAAAAAAGGCACTATAGGGGCAACAAGAACCTTAGCCAGTATCCAGAATCCCAAGGGTGACAGGTGCAGGCCATCTCTGGCAAAGCATCGTGGTCTGTCGACCATGTCATCCCAGGCAGACAGATACTGGATCCCTTTAGAATAGCACCAGAAGCTTAGCTAATTGTTGAAGTCAATCATTTTGTCCTTGTACTGTGGCATCATTCTGGGTGATGGCAGAATGCTACTCAGGGCTAGGGTCATACCTCCCTGGGCTACAAGATCAGAGAGCTCTTCCATGTCTCTTTTCATGTAGTCTAGGGAAGTTCGTCTCAGGTCATTCACACCAACATGGCAATAAGTTGGTCCACGGACACATATCCTTTGCTTGTTCTCCTGATGAAGCAGTTATATTTGTGGTGCTGATCTGCATGATTCTGAACCCGTACATACAAACTCACTGGGTGATTACAGCAGGAATCCAGGCTGAACCTATACGAGTCTCACATCCAATATTATGAAAGTCACGGACAAGATTCTACATGACAGGCTGCTGGAATTCATGAATGTCTGTTGTATGAAGTTATATACCATCAGGCAAAGAACTGAGGACTGCAAACCCAATTAACCTTTTTTTTTTCCTTCACCTTTTTTTCTACAATTTCTTAGGGTTATGCGAACTCTGTTTCTCCCATCCTAAGGTCCATTCGTTTCTCCTAGGATCAAAGGTCGTGCCATCATCCTTCTCACAGAATCAGGGAGTTTTCTGTGTTTTTAATCCTAACCCCTCCCCTGGTGGCTGCCATTCACTCTCAGACGCTGTGAAGACCAGCTATGCTTCCCTCTATGTATATGTACACTAGCACAAATCTCATGAAGGTGACCATGTGGACGAGACTTGGCAGTGCCAAGTGCACGTTTCCATATGATTCATTTCATGCCATACACCTATTTCTAAGTAAAAGCCTGTATTACTGTGAGCTGGGACAATCTCTCAGGAGATCAAGCCAGTGTCCACCACTCATTCCCAATGTAGCTCATCTGTTCTCTCCATGACCAGGTCAATCATTAGGGCTTCATTCCTCTGCATTACAGAGGTGACAAGGACAAGCTCAGTTTGATATACTTCAAATGTGTCATGAATGACTGAGACAACAGGACCCTGCTGATGAGTTGCATTGGACATTAGCAAGGCCTCTGGCATGCTTTACCAAAGGTTGGTATGAAATTAAAAGGCTATAGTGTCAGGCCCAAAAATGGTTAACAAGACATGAAACTAACTGGCTGCTCAAAACCAAAGCATCACTGTTAAAAGGTGAAATGTCAGGAGAACTTAAAATGAAATAGTACAATATGTGAAAGAAAGCACACTAGGTTTAGGCAACCAAAACCAACTTGCTTGCCAATTACAAAAAGATCAGTATTACACTCATGGATAAATGATTGGTTTATGAGAGAGAGGTGTGAAGTGGATAGATAGGCAATAGCCATGATTTATCATAAAACAAAAAAAATTGCAAGGTTATGCATTCTGATAGGGGAAACTGTCTTAATGGGATGATCTTCGGAATGACAAAGAAAGAAAAGGATTATGGAGGGCAATACTCATCCTTTAAGCTGAATCATGCTACATAATGTGAAAAGACAGTGACAGTTGCAAAGTCTGATGTGGTACTGGTGTGCAGAGTATGCCAGGATTTTTTTTTCCTAATGTGATTGTTTCCTCACCATGCCTGAACCACCAAGCCTTCCCCAGATCAGCCCAGTCATTTTTCCCTGTAACTGGGTTTATACAACTGAAGTTGAAAACAGGTTGGCACGCACTCATGCAGACAGCTGTAGCAGTGGTGGTGCCCTCAGCAACATCTCAGAAATGAGGACTTTTTTTGTGGCAATAACCCTACCCCACTGGCTGACATGTGCACCCACATCACCACAGTAGTATACTATACCCTCTTCCTTATGTACATCTCTTCTCTCACACACAAACACATACATTACAGCTAGTGTCACTGTCCTGGAACTGCCCTCCACATCTCCTTATGTTGTAGCCACTGGTAACATGCAAGCCTCCAGTTGCATGGGAGAAGGTCGGTCTGATTGGGGCCATCACCCCCCCCCCCCCAAGCTAAGTGAGCTAGCTGTTGCTATTCAATCTCATCCTCCTCTGCATGTTTGTTCTAGTCCCTGAACCACTATTCAAACTTGGGCTGACTGCATCACAGACGGGTCTTTATCCCTCCCTACCACAAAGCTAAGCTTAAAACTGACAGCTTTTCATTCTGAAAGGCTCTGGTAAGGCTACTACTGAGGTACAGATATAGTTCTAAAGGCAATACATGAAAAAATAAATCAGGCTGGTAGAAAGTATACAATGCAGGCTTATCAAAAGGGTGAAAAGTATGCAGAGGCCAGATAAGATTAGTCTAACAACTAGGCATGTACCTGGATGAGATACGAGAAACACGATATGACTTTGCAGCACACCATACTGTTTACAAGGGACAAGAAGATGAAGGGAAAAGACAGAGATGGGAAGAAAAAGACATTGGGGGTAGCTTGAAGACAGACATCTCAAGTTATAGTTGTGAATATATAGCACAAAAAGAGTGGCTGGACCCAGTGATGTGTACTCCCTTAAGCAGTTACACACTAAGTTACCAGGAATTACTGAAGTTTCTAGGGACAGAGCAAGAAGATTATGAAGGAAAATATAGAAGAGGCAGCTGCTCTGGGCCTTGCTGCACCACTTAAAAGGACTATGACAGGACTTCATTCAGTAACATCTCTGCATAATCATATGCTCCATAAGTCGTAGTAGAGCCTCTTCACAATCATATGCTCCCGATGTCATACTAGATCTTCTTTACTGTACCACTTTTTTATTATCTGGTCACTCTTCTTTAGTTAGTCATTTAATTTATCTCTATCATTTGCTAATCAGGTAAGTGCAGTGACCAATGGACTAAGGCTTCTAATGTTTCATAGTCAACAAAATGAATGTAAAACCATGCCCAGTACACTCCAGTTAGTAGCTGAATTCCGACTGGTAACATCTACACAAAAACTACCTGTTTATACTAGTTCAACTAACTATGCAACCCTGAAGGCTAGCTTTTAATAAACTGCTCCCTAGGCAAACTTGATAGTTGCACTCCCACTCAGCAATTGTAAAATATTTATGACCACTTGTAGTGCTTTACTTTCAACCTATGGACTCATTTTCCCTTTTTCTCCCATACTACTACTTGGTAAAGCACTCTTATCAAGTCTGGGGGGGGGGGGTCTTCATTCCAGAGGCGATTAGCATTTCTGTGCATTAACTCACTGCCATAGTAACTGTTTCCAGGAGTTCAGTGACAGGAGGCAGACATCTGCACTGGGGCAAGGCTTCGCTTCTGCTCCCCAGGTTGTTCCTACATCTGTAACAACAGCCTCCACAAACATGCAGCTATCTCAAAGCATACATATTTCATGGAGGCTCAGCTAAAACACTATGTTTGCAGAGCTAGCCTCTGAAATGTTCCAAAGGATGCTACTGTAGTTAGCAGGCTCAACCCCAACCAACTAAAGGGACAGCAAACAGATTAATAACTAGTGGATGCTTAATCCAGATGCTACATCTGGTACAAGAATGCAAGTTTCCTGTAGCATAGTCATGGCCACAACCTCTATGCCAATATATTTGAAATTTGCACTGTTTGTTTTTGTCCACAAGAAAACCTGTAGCTTCTTCTGCACAACACCTTAGAGATTACCTAATCAATCTACCCTAACGACCAGCCTTACCATCCTACGATACTGTCTTCTCACCATCATGTTTTAGTGTGTTAAGCATTTCAGAGCAATTTTTATTCATTTTCAATTTGATTATCTGGTAAAAGGTCTGGTCTACTGACCCATTTCAGCCACCACCTAGGTATAGAGCACAAAGGAGATGAGACATACACAAGTCTGCTTACAGAAGATTTAAATAATTTCTTAGCAATGCACTAACTCAAGGCACTCCTTAAAATGGAGAACATTGACATCTGTGCAGTGACAGAGACCTGGCTCAAAGCTCCAGAGAGAGCACCCCTGCAATACCAGGCTATAATTCATACCACACCTTTCGGCCACCAAACCCGGACCGAAACACTAAAGGTGGAGGAGTGTCCATATTCATTAAGGATATCCACAACTCCAAGCTAGTTGCTCAGCATAATGCATCCGAGATTATCCAAGTTCAACTAACTCTGGGCAAAACCGCAATCCAGATTGTAGCTTGCTACAGACCCCCCACCATGCCCCAGGATTCTCACTCCTTTTTCTTGATACACTGGAAAATATTAAGGTACAACCCAACACTCTAATAGTGGGTGATTTCAACTACCCTACCATTAACTGGGAAAACTACCCATGTACCAACTCTTTTGCTCAACGTTTTCTGGAAATCATCAATTCCATAAAAACATGGGCAAGCTTTGCATGTGGGCAGGACAGAAAGGAAACTCAACCGTAGGATTTACGAACATTGTTACTGTATAACTAAAAAAGATGACAAAAATGCTTTAAGTAAACACATCACTATCAACCGTAGTCATAGTTTCATTTTTGGGATTTTGGAGATAGTACCCATTGATGTTAGGGGGGGTGATTGGAAAAATAAATTGTTAAGGGCCGAGTCTAAATGGCAATTCAAACTGAATGCTACCTTATTCCCTGGGCTTAATGAAAGTATCAGCATCAAGCCTGAATTAAGATATAGGGCAAGTATTTTATAAAGTGATTCCATTTTTTCATTGAAGCTTTTTTAAAATATTTTTTAAAATATTTTTTATAAATGTTTTTTATATATGAAATTCATGCATAAACTTGTATTGTAGTGGGTCATTAATATTTATGAGTGTTTTAAGTCATATGATTTTATGATACATCTATATAAAGGATTTCCTAAATTGGTTTTTCAGATCTGTAGAAGTCCTAGTGACGAAAGCGCTTATCTCTTGTGTTGGATTTAATAAATTTCTTTGGATATCGGGTGGACTTGTTATTGGCGTTTCAGCAGTTTGTTCTTGTTTTATTGTGTAGTTTCTGCTGGAGGCGAGTTTCGTTCAACACTTTATAAGCACTTACACGAGTGCATGGATCGTGCTATCCCTAACAGAACCAAGATGCTATCCTCCAAAAAAGGAAGCCAATCTGGTGGTCTTCTGCCATAAACAAACTCTACAACAGAAGAAAGTAACTGTTGCAAAAAAGAGTAAAATCCCACGATTGGAGGAACAACCTGGTCAGCCTCAGTAAGAAGCTGAGATCCCTCATAAAATCCTCCAAAGCTAGTTATGAAAACAAAATTGCCACGGATTCTAAAGACAACCACAAAGCATTCTATAGCTACGTCAAGAATCTCAATGGCAACACTGAGATCTGCTCTGAGTTACAGCACAATGACACTAAATATACAGAACCAACTGATACTGCCAACATCCTGGCAGATAGGTTCAGTGCTAACTTTACCCCTCCTCTCACCCCCTAAAGAGCCCATCTTTATACCGGAAGAATGCAAAGTTCCTGTAATCACGGCTGCAAAGGTAAAAACCTCACTCTCCAAAGCCAAGAACACAGCATCCATGGGACCTGACAAATTCCCAGGCTGCCTTCTACATGAACTACAGAATGAACTGGCATCCCACCTAAGTACCATGTTCAATCATAGCCTCACCTCAGGCTTTGTGCCCATTGAATGGTGCACCGTGACAGTTATCCCACTCCACAAAGGGGGGGGGCCACAATAGACCCCAGGAACTACCGCCCCATTAGCCTGACGAGCCTCGTCTGCAAGGCCATGGAACGTATCATCATGGAACTCATAAACAAAGACATTGGAGATCTCCAAACTCTGGACCCCACACATTTTGGGTTTGTAAAAGGCAGATCATGTCTCCTAAACCTGACAGACTTCTTTGAAGTAGTCACCAAAGCCATAGATGAGGGTAAGGTGGTTCACACAGCCTATCTAGATCTCGCCAAGGCGTTCAACACCATCCCCCACTCTGGAATTCTAGATAAACTCACTAAATTAGGTATAAATCCCTATGTCACAAGATAGGTTGCCAAATGGCTTACTGACAGAACTCACACTGTGAAAGTAGCAGACTCCAAATCAGACTTCAGACCAGTGACAAGTGGAGTACCACAGGGTTCAGTCCTGGGTCCTCTCCTGTTTGGTATCTACTTCTCTGAAGTACAGGCTAACACAGAAGGTCTTTGGCTAACTAAATTCGCAGATGACTGCAAACTAGGAGCCATAATCGAAACCCCTAACGATGTGGACATCCTACAAAAGGGCCTCACTGAGACAGATGCCTGGTCCTAAAGACATGGCCTCAAGCTCAATGCCAAAAAGTGCATTGACATCCCCTTTGGTAAAATCTCTGTACCCATGAACTACCACATAGGTGGTAGTACCTATAATAAGAGACCTTGGGACACAGGTGGACAGTAGTCTCGCCTTTGATAATCACATCGCCACAGTGGTCAGGAAATCCTACGTGGCACACCTCATCACAAAAGGTTTCTCATCCAGAAAAAAAGAGGTCATTGTTCCCCTCTACTCATCACTCATTAGACCCATTATAGAGTACAACGCCCCTTTTCATATGTACCTCACAAGACATCTGCAACAAATGGAAAGGCTGCAAACATACCTCACAAAGAGGATTACTGGCCTCAAACAGATGCATTACGCAGACCGTCTCAAAAAACTCCAGCTTTACTCTGTCGCATATCGCCTACTCAGAGGCAATCTCTGCCTAACATACAAAGCTATGTCAAACCCAGAGCTGTTGGACATGCTCCACTTAAAGAAATCCCAATCCCTCCGAGCTACGTGCTCTAGGGACCTAAACCTTGTCACCACAATAAACAGAACATGCTGGAGGGATAGATTCCTGTCCCAGAGATTTCCCATACTCTGGAACAGACTACCTATCTATGTCAAACAGAGCTCCTCATTAGCACTCTTCAAGAAAAATCTTGATTGGATGGGTAATAGGAAATTCACCCCGGGGATCACTTCTGTGGTTCTGCTTGACAGGGGCACAGGAAAATAATTTTCTTGGGTGGCGAAAGCCAGGGTACCTTTTTGGCTAGGCTTGTATAGGCCCTAGGGCCAATAGCCTAGTACCTACCTATGAACCTATGAAGTGATAAAAGAATAAGTTATTAACTATAAATACTACATAAATGTATGGCGATAAAGTAAAGTATTCACTATTTACAAGGATACAATTACTTATGCATTGCCTAGTAAAAAATGTTGAAGAGAATAAGTTTTTTTTAGTTTTTATAATCAATGCCTTAGCCAGTGTAACATAAAAACGAGCACCTTGACTGCTCAGAAATGGTTTCTTTTGAATTTTTTTTTTTTTTTTAAGTTTCTTAGATTTGACAACTCCTTAATTCACGTGGCAGGTGATTCCAAAGAGACCTTTTCACCTATAGCCTGTTTGAATATAGGGGTGGTTAGTGTACAACTGTCACCCTGGTTGCTTCTAAGCAAATAATTTTGGTCTCTTGGAGGGAATTTTCTCTTCAGCGATTGCCAGTACTTATCTACTGTCCCTAGCAACAAAGTAGCCCTGGACTGCTTGGAGTACTTGACATTGATATGCCCTCTAATCTCTGACCTCTGTTCTAGAACTTTATTCTCAGCACTTCATATATAACTCTGCGGCCAGCAATAAACCATACTCACTATAAAATTGTGAAGACCTCATTTTTAAAACAATCTCAATTTTTCAAAATTAATCTTGGCAATTTTGAGTCTTGGACTAAATTTGTTCATTTTTTCATCATCTGTTATCCTCTGGAGCCAAGATATCCTTTTTGCTTACCTTTCTACATGCCAGATATACCAATGAAAGTGAATGAGCAACCCTTAAAACCATTACATTGATGCCCAAATCGATCATCCTACAGATGACAGTAAGAGTTTTCTGTAAGCCTCAACTGGTAAGTCACCAACCCAAAGTGTGCGGAAAGAGGTAGGTACAGTTCTCCATCGTAAATTAGGCTCAAAATTTTGTCCTGTCATTTATAAAATGTTTCAACTTGCAGCAAAGATGTAAAAACTAAAACAATTAAATAGGCCTACTAAATACCACTCAGAAAATGACAGCTAATGCAAATCACTATTTCAACAATTTTCAAAATGGATAATGCCAATAAATAAAATAGATTTATCTTCTTTCAAATTAAACTTTTTCTCCCATGGAGAAGACCTTTGGCTGTCACTGGTGCCTCTACTCAGTGTTGGATGCTGGGAAACACTCGTGCCCTCCCCCAGACCTAATCTGAAATCTCACCTAGGCCACAGAGGAGACTGAAGCATTCCACTGCAACATCATATTTGAAGTTAAAGGGATTTTTTTTTTAATTTCCGTACCTTATCCATTTCCTACCACAACAAGTGATAAGTGGTAATGAAAGGCTGTTAGGTCAGGGAATGTCTGTTGGTGCATGTCCCTGGCATCTATAAACATCGGATGCATGGTCTCAGTGTTGCCACCAGGGCAACCATCACTCCATTCTTCTTGCTCTCTACTGTTTTTATTTTTTCTCTCCTAACAGGAAACTAAGAATTACGTAGGTACAATTCTGCCTCAATGCATCAGAAGAAATCTGCTTTAATCTGGTCTATACTTATCGTCATTCATTTTGCTACATTTACCAGTAAAACTGACTCACAAATGTCTAACCAGAAAACTGTTACCTCAATTAAACATGTGCAACTACAAAGAAGCACAGACATTTTACATGGTCGTAAATTTTTAATGCCTAAACCAAAACACAGATAAATTAACTTAGAGAAATATGATCTTAGTTTGGCATCATTCTTACTCGTAGCAAGTCAAACAAGTCAGAGTCCCATACACAGCAGAGATGAGCCAAAGAAGAAGAATATAAACAGAAGTACTGCTCTACCGTCAATTGTTAAACACCTGGAGCAGGAATTATGCTATGCATGTCTGTTAGATGCAGCCATAAAACTAATGTGAAAACTACACATTACTTGTGGTTAATTGCAAACTCATCTGTGAAATCATAACTTACAACACCATCAAAAAAAAATAATCAGTTTAATTGCTGAAATACTGACAGCATGCTCGCTCACCCAGTAGGTGGTGAGACCATAAAATCTGAAGTCAGGACTGCAAGGTTACATTTACATATGCTAGCTCAATCAGTGCATAACATTAAATTTACAAGGCATTTAATTAAAGGCTATATAATGAAGAATTAATAGCTTCAAAATTCAAGCCAAGGGATTGGCTACAATTTATATGCAGCATACAAGTGCAGCTTTAAGCTGGATCTAACATTTCTCACTGAATATAAAATCTAGACAGAATAGTTGTGTAAAATCTTACCATAATCATAGATGTCCTTCCCTTCCATTTTGCAGTATTCTCAACACTTTGGTTCTCCTCTCTTGCTGTCCGAACATCCTGCCAGTATACAAAAGCTTGCAGTCACAGCTGGGTACGTGGGACATCTGACATTGACCCAGGGAAAGCATGCCATTAAAGTGACGCCTGCATATATCAGACCTCAGAACTGAGCGCCCCAGTCAGACCCCAGTCCCAGGAAACTGTGCAAGTCCAATGCCATCCAGTAAAAGGGAAGAAGGGGGGAAAGAATACTACAACATAGAGGGAATGACATCTATGGTTATGGTAAGATTTTACACAACTATTCTATGTCCTTCTGTTCTCATGTTGCAGCATTCTCAACTTTTGGGCGAGTGCTCACTGGGAACAAGAGGGTGGTGGGTTGGAAATATTTTCTATAAATCCATGCAGGATTGCCCTGGCAAATCCAGCCCTGGATTTGGAATTGTCCAATTTGTAATGTTTGGTAAATGTGTGGACAGAGGCCCCTGCAGCTGCCTCAGATTGTGGCAGTGTCCAAACCTTCAAAGAAAGCTCCAGATGAAGCCATAACCCTAGTGGAGTGTGCTTTGATTTTTGACTCTAAGGATTTCCCATGGTATGCACAGCAGAAGGAAATTGCTCTGGAAATCCAAGCTGAAAATGTCTGCTTTGCCACAGCTTTCCCCAGGGCTCTGGGATGAAAGGAGACAAACAATTAAGTCTGATTTTCTAATATGTTTGTATTTGTCCAGCTCAAACCTAAGCTGTCTATGTGCATCAAAGGAATGTAGGACTCCCTCACTGCCCCTTTGAGGGTGAGCAAAAAAGGTGGGGAGGTAAATGGCCTGGTTTAAGGATAGTTCATTGACCACCTTGGGCATGAAGGAATGGGTGGTCCTAAGGCTTACCCTGTCTTTGTGAAAGAAGAGGAAAGGAGGGATGGCCATGAGGGCCTGTAACTCTGACACTCTTCTAGCTGAAGTCAGGGCAACTAGTAGTACTGTTTTTCCAAGTGCAGTGTTTCAGGGAAGTCCTAGAAGCTGGTTCGAAGGGAGCCACTGTGAGTTTCTCCAAAACGTAATTGAAGTCCCGGGGTGGGGGAACAGGTTTCCTGGGGGGCCTGAGATGCAAAACTCCCTTTAAGAATAGCTTAGAAGGCTATTGGGAAGCCAGTGGTGGATCCAGAGGCATACAAGCTAAAATAGCAACAAGGTGGGCTTTAACAGAGAACTACTCCAAGCCTGACTGCAAGAGTTCACACAGGTATGACGGTACCAAAGGGACATCACCCTGGAAAGGGTCCAACTGTCTTTGTAGACACCATAAGACATACAAGATCTCCTTGAGTTAGGTTTCCTGGCCTCCTGCAGGACTGAAAGCACGTCCTCATTGCAGCGGTGTTGGTAAAAGATCAGAATTCTATCACCAACAGGGTAAGATTCAGAGATTGTAGGTGTGGGTGTATCAGTTATCCCTCGTCCTGTGTGAGAAGGTCCACTCTGTGAGGTAACTTGTGGTGATTGCCCCCGGTTAAATGCACAAAGAGGGGGAACCATTGCTGTCTTGACCAAAAGGGAGTCACCAACAAGATTTTTGGTTTGTCCTGTTGAATTTTCAGCAGGACTTTCTGAAGAAGTGGGAAGGGGAGGAATGCATACAGAAACATCCCCTTCCAAGAGATTGAGGAGGCATTGGTTGCCCATGCCAGGGGGTTGGGCATCCTGGTGCAAAAGCACAAAAGATGTCTGCTCATGGGGAGGCAAACAGATCTATCTGAGGTATACCCCATTTGTGGACTATGTCCAGGAACACATCCCTGTGGAGGAATTATTGGTGGGACTGTGACATGGACTTGCTCAATGTGTCTGCCTGCACATTTGGTTCTGAAGGGATATACACAGCCTGAAGTGAGATTCCTGTCTTGTGGCAAACTCCCACATTTGGAAAGCTAGTCTATATAGCAAGTAGGATTTTGTTCTCCCTGCTTGTTCACATAGCACAGAACTGTAGTGTTGTCTGTGAACAATTTTAGCTGGCTGATGGCAATGCCTGCAATAGCTGCTCTAGCAGCTCTTTCAGTCACTTGAGATGGGAACTGCATAGAGGTACTGGAGATGGAAGTGCGGGTGGCCATCCGGGAGGAAAACATTTTCTTTTCCTCTGCCTACATGGACCCTGGGGCAGATCCACTGATCATCTTAACCAGGGTCACACTGGAGTCTGATGGTGTGCGCCATGTAGTTCAGTGCAAGTACAGAGAATGTTGCTGAAGCATAAACCCGCTTCCCAAAATGGTCCATAGTCATAGCCTCTTGGTCCAGGGGATGGACCATGAAGCTCTCCAGTGAGAGCTCCTTCTTGGTGGCTGCCGCCACCACCATAGCCTCGATGGAGGATCCCTTAGACCAGTGAGCTTTATCAGAAGGGGTGCTGAGGATCTAGTTGGGGTGTTTGCGGATGGGCTCCACTGTGTCGCGCTCCTTCCATGCCAGAGTTGTAATAAGATCCACCAAGCGATCTGTGGGAGGGGACACTCAGGATGTAGAGGGTCCTGCACCAAGCACCTCCAGGAACACCGACTAGTCAAGGCTGGGTTTTTGGGCAGACCCCCCCCCACCCAGAGGAAAGCTTATGGCCATACTCTGTGCAATTTCTAAACCCCGGCTTGGGTGTCTCTGTTATAGTGGAGAGAAAAACCACCAGTGGTCACACACAGACACACTCTAGAAAAGGATAGAGAGAAACGGGAATAAGTTATTTTTTTTTAACTGTATAAACAGACGTCTGAGCACAAGAAAGGTGAGGGGGTTAAAAAAAGAGAGAAGGTGAAAGACAGCTGTAGAAATATAACTCACTTACCAAAAAAAGCCTGGAGCAGTGGACCATGACAGCAGCAAATGAGATCTGAGGGGAAAAAGGAGACAGGGGCATTATGGGTAGGACAGGAGCTTGGAGCTCAGATCCAATGCAGGAAAAATGTGTCCGAGTCAGATCTGTCCCAGATCCATGCCCCACAGGCTGAAGACCAAATGAAAACAACTTCAGATTTACTGTTTTTAAATGGCTTTGCAAGGATAATGTGGAGTTTGCCTGGATGAGCAGGTCACCTAAGTAAGGGAAAATTTGGATCCCTAGGGTCCTGCAGAAGGCCGCCACTGGTGCCAAAGACTTGGTGAAGACCCTTGAAGCTGTGGAAAGTCCAAAGGGCAAGGCACAGAATTGAAAATGTGAGGAGACCACAAAAGTTCACATATTTCCTGTAGCTGGGCCTTACTGGGATGTGCGGGTAGGCACCCTTGATGTCCAAGGTGGCCAAGAATCCTTGAGGAAAGATCAAGGGGAAGAGGGCCTGCAGAGTGAGCATTCAAAAGGTGGACACTTGCAGAAACAGGTTGAGATGTGAAAGATTGAAAATTGGTCTCCAGGGACCATCTTTTCTTGGGACTAGAAAGAGTCTTGTGTAGAATCCCTTTCTGGCCAGGTTGAACTGTACCCTGGGCAACAAGGTTATCTATAACTGGCTGAAACAATGGAAGATGTTCCTGGGGGGGGGGGGCTGTGAGATTCCTCTCAAGGAAGGGGTTGTGATCCGGGAAACCCACTTATCCATGGTGATGTTTCTCCATGCAGGGAGACGGTGAGAGAGCCTTAGGTATAGGGGAATGGAGTCAAGTGGTTTCAAGGATGGCAGGTAATCAGAGACTACCTGCCCTGTCTTGAAACTGAGGCTTCTAGGCTGGAGTTTCTGCAGGCCTGGAAGGAATGGCTTGCTTCCTGGCAGTCTTTCTGCTTCTAGGAGGGGGAGCACAGTGAACTGGGTCTTTGAGGGATAATTCCTGTGGAATTTGGGGACAGGAAACACAAACAAGTATTTGAGTTCCTGTAACTCCTTCCCCTTTTGTTGAAGAGTTTTGAATAATTCCGCCACCTTTGTCCCAAAAAGGGCAGAGTTATCCAGGGGTGCATATAAGAGTTTTGCCCTAATATCATCAGGAAGTGGCTGTAACCTAAGCCAGGAACATTTCCTGAGTACAGAAGCAGATGCAGCAGACCTGGCAGAAGCTTCTGCTGCATCATAACTGCACTTAATGTAGTGCCTTGTGATGTGTGAAGATAAAGACATAAGAATGGACACCGCAGCTTTGGCTGGAGACACTGGAATTTCACTGAAAAGCTTTGTGGCTTGTACTAAAAGGGCTAGGTCATATCTGGACATGTGAGTCTGGTAATTTATTGCCCTAAATGCCAGGGTAGATGAAGTATAGACCTTTTTCCCCAGGAGTTCCATGGCCTTACTTGTCTTTGTCTGTGGGAAGAAGCAAGGAGGATGGAAGGAGCTTGGAGGCTTTGTCAGCTGACACAGAAACGGTGTCAGGGTCCTGCTGCAGGGCACTTAGCCAAGAATTCTGCCCCTTCAGGGACCCTGTAGAATCTGTCAGGCCTTCGTGGAGCAGGGAGCTGGGAGTCTGGGTTGATTGCTGCTGCACTGGAAGCATCCAGAAATGCAGGTAGTACAGGTGGAATTGCTGCTGCACTGGAAGCATCCAGAAATGCAGGTAGTACAGGTGGAATTGCTGAAGGGGCAGGGGAGTCCATCTGAAGAATTCATAGTACTTCTTCTGTACTTCAGTCATTTCAGAGGTATCCCATTTGAAATGCTTCTTCATCTTTGAAATGGTCTCCCCAAAGGTAAGGTCCTTGCCTGGGGAATCTGTTTCTGCAGATTCTTCTTCAGGGGAGGCAAAGCCAAGGGGAGATGGCATTTGTGAAACATAGGAGAGGGAATCCCCTGAAGAAGAGTCAGAAGATTCCTCAGCTTCAGGCCATGAAAGGTCCAAGGCCTGAGGCATAGGGCTTACTACAGGAGGCGGCTGAGGGAGGGTAAGGGTGTAGCAGGCCTCAGAGCCATAAAAGCATTAAATAGGTTTGAGAAAAGGCCTACCAATCTGGCTGGCTCTCAGTTCCTGAGAAACATGTTTAGTTTTTTCTTTTCTTTTGAGAGCAGGCCTAGCGGGTGTCTGGGTCAAGGTAGGCCTGAATTAGGAAGCCTGTGAAGTATTGGAGGGATCCATCTGAGTAGCCAGTATGAACGGAGGTTCCCCCTCACCGTCAGAAGCTGATGTCTGCCTTACCTCTAAGGACGTGCCATCCACGGTGGGTTCTGTGGCTTCTATGCCAGTACCCACTATACCCATATCAGCAGCAACCAAGTGTTCCTCCAGGCAGATGTTAGCCACAGGAGGGACGTTGGGTGGAGGAGGTGCAACTACTAATTCAGGCCTAACAACCTTGGTCTTTTTTTTAGGCGGTTCGAAAGGCCGACCAGACGGTCCCTCCACACCCAAAGCTAAGTGCTTAAGGGGCTGGTTCTAGAGGTAAATATTTAACGTATGCAGACAGTTGTGTAGTGTTTTCAGAACAAAGGCCTGGCAGATGGAGCAGGAATTATGGTGGTGTATAGGTCCTAAACAAAAAAGGCATAGCTCATGGGTATCTTTATGGGGTATCTGATGACCGCACTTACACTTACTCTTCCTGGATGACATGAACCTGCACACTATGCAGTGATCAAAACAAACATCGCCAATGGGGTACTTATCTGAGAATTTTCAAACAGACAGCTGGTACAGCTGGAACAGCTGACGTTCGACTGGCGACATTGTGTGTCTCAGCTCCAGCCATCCATGGGGCATGCCCTGAATCTGGTGGAGTATCCCAGGTGATGGGGGAGTGGAGAACAAGCTGCACCTCCTAGATTTATTAAATTAAGATGTATTAAGGCAATTTTGATGCCAGTTTGTTTTTAAACTGATGGTGGTAACAGGAATAAAAAAAGTTTGTGTTTTTATAAAGGAAAAAACAAAAACACTTTACAGTATTTTCTCTCTTATGACTTCATACATAGCGCAGTTCATGTCTAATTTCAAACTTTTGAACAGTGGGTGCTAGTCTAATAGATTTATTTACCTTTGTTTATTTATGTTTTGTTAACTTGGTATGTAGACTTGCCATTTGAATCCTTTCAGCCACAATACAGGAGCCAAGGTAAGTAGTTTAGCAAATAATTTTCAGAATATACTATACAAAATTTTGCTACACAGTTTATATCACAGTGTTAGACAAATATCAGAAATACTGAATATGTTCTGTGCCATATAAATACTGTTATACCACAAAATTAAAACAAATTTATACTGCTGAGCAGTAAATGAAAAATGCATTTTGATATACAGAACTGCTACAATACAGAGATGCTAGGACTTGCTGTAATGGCCAGTGCTTTTTCTGGAGCATAAGCCACACCATTTATCAATGCAGCATTACGGTATTTACTACTCTGAATGGAAAGGTATGAAGATCTACTATGTATGCCTGTAATACACACAAGTATCAAGCAATTAGTGAATTGTTATTACTTTAGTACTACATAAAGGAAAACAATTTTCTATCCACATATTTAGAGTTTCACCTGATGGCTCTCTATAGGGGAGCACTCATTTTAAGTGGAATGACTGGAGAGAGTCTGTGTCTTATTTATGCTATGTAGGCAGACCATGTCATTTCTGTATTACTATTGAGCTGAATCTTTTCAATATAAATTTTAAAGCTACTACTCTTAAAGCAGAGTCCCTTCCTTTCCAACTAATTCAATGTTGTACTTCTACAAATCTAAATATTCAGACAGAAATTCACCCTTAAACTCAAAGATGAAATCACCCTTTAGCCTTCAATGTAGGGAATAAAAAAAAAACTGGTCAGCCAAAGTGTAAGCAGTACGAGATAAAGTAACTTTTCTTGAAAAGGCTGTATACTTCCCTTCTATGTTGCACGACATTTTACTGGTACCGTGATACCATAATAATTTCCCATTATTTCAATAGAGGCCTCACCAGTGTTACACACAAAGGGATGAAGAGGAAAGAAAAAGAGACAGAAGTATAGGACAGTGCGAACATGACAGAAGAATACCAGGCTCACAGCAGAGCAAAAGTGACAGAATTAGAAACAATCTGACTGCCACTCTGAGCCACTACATAGCAAAACAAAACACTGAAATATAAATGTCTGAATGTTCAAGATAGCCAGGGAGTACTTTACATGTACTTGCATGAGCTATCATATTAGCACAGAGTACTTACTAGTTTACTGGTGAATACTCAAGACTGCAGACAAGAACTAGTAATTTCTATATCCTCACATGCAGCAGGTCTAACTCTTCAAGATATTTGCTACATCTGGAATATCAGAGAGAGACAAGACTGATCATGTTTCATCATTTGATAGCCATCAATTTAGAGAATTTAATAAATTACCAAGAAAAACAAACCCACTGATGACTGAAATCTGGCCAAGAGCCAAAAGGCTAATGCAGCATGGTCCCTTAAATAATCATTTTGACTAGTTGAACTGTCCTTTGTTTTGGGGAGTTCCTGTACTGTTTCTGGAACCCACTTGCCATTGCTTCTTAAACATCTGTTTACCAGCATTTTGCTGAGACTATTTACTTTGTTTCTTACCAGAACTGGATGAGGGGTTACAGAATCCCTTGGAAAACTTAGAGGGCTAAAACTCTTAAGAGATTCCCTGTATCAGCTGACCCCCTCTCAACATACTTTTTGATAACCTCTTCTGCAGAAGGACAAAAACTTAATCTGTATCCCAAGGAGAATTTAAAATCTCGTTTTTCACTTTGTGATGACTCCTTTCTGGGCCAGTGATCAAGGAGCCTCAATCCTCACCACTGACACCTGTGGGGAATGTTCACTTTCACATATAGATCTACGCAGTATTTCCAGATGTAGCTCTTTGCATCAAGTACAACTTCCCTTAAGAGCACTTAGGGAACACAGTCAGCCTGGGGTTTGTGTTTCTTTATATCAGTCTCCCACCAGGGTCCAAATAAGGCTCCTCACTAGCACAGCTACAGGTTTAAGCCCTCAGCTGAATGTCCAAGCCAGGTCCTCCAGCACCCTTTGTGTGAAACCAGTGCTTCGTGTCCCTGCCCCATGTAGCTGACACACACAGACACCTGGGAAAGGCTGGCACAGATTTACCTGCTGTGCCCCCTTCTGCCCAGAATATAAGGTGGTTATCATTGCCACCAGGCACTCCACAATCAGCTACTCTAAGGCCCTTAACAAAGGGTGCCCAATTATACGGTGTAATATTAATACTAATACAAGTGGTAATATTTGAACAAGACAGCGAGTGGCCTGCACAGTGTCACCAAATAAATATAAGCACTCTCAAAGGTTAAATACTTTCTAAAAGGACCAGCCAAACAATATTTAAACTAAGCTTCTCTATATTTTCCTGACTGAATCTAGGAGAATTACTATTCCCTACTTACTTAATAGAGCAAGGCAGATGATGCGGTGATTGTGAATGGCTCTTCTTGTTGTCAGGCCCAAGACAGAATACTCAATACTGAGAGATTTCTCTTTGTAATATCTAAAATTTCCAAGATGGCTGGCAGAATGACCTCATATGGTCACCTGACTCTAGGTTCTCACACTATTCACCTTTGAAGCTGGAGACAGGATGTTAGCCTAATTATAAGATGCATATCTAAAGTTTTCCTAATGTTTACAGCAGTGCCTGGGGCTTCCCCTCTTTTTACTGAGCTAATGAACAAAGGCTTCTTCCAGGCATGCAGTCTCCAGTCCTATTCAGAGCTGTGAGATAAGCACTTCCATGGCCCAACAGGTGGTCCAATTAATACTATTTTTCTTAAAGTAAGACTTAAGTTAGCTGTTTAACCCCTTTTCTTCCAGTGTCCTTTACTAACATATAAACATACAGTCTCACACGTATAATTCTTTCTCAGTCCAGCAGGACCCACTGTTGATGTACATGTAGACACATAGACATGTACAAATACTTTAACACTAGCAACTTTACAAACACATTTTGATTTTCAAACACCATACAGTTCTCATACATTTGTAACATAAGCATTTGTGCAAATCAGTTTGATATTCAAACACCATACAGTTCTAATAGATTTCTAACAAGCTTCTTGTATAATCAGTTTGATATTCAGCAGACATATCTTTCTTTACAGAACTCCAGTTGGCTATGCTGGCACTAGCCCATATCATCACACACATCTGAGAGGTTCTGATAATGCAGTCAGTCAACCCCCCTCAAAATAGTACACTGGCCATAACCCTGGAAGAAGCATCAATACAGTCATATACGCACACACTTTAAACAATTAACCATTTAAAGCAGACTTTTCCTCACAAGAAGAAACTGCAAATGAAACATTCTTTATGCTTTGACAAGCAGTCAGAATAAACTTTAACATATGAGCCTAACAATTCAAGCCAAACCTTGCTTTATGAATTTGACCAAACAAGAGAAAGATGCCTTAAATGATCTAAGAATGAATGATAGAATTGCCATTAGACAGGCAGACAAGGGTGGAGCTGTTGTTGTCATGGACGACACCACCTATAGTGATAAAATGATAGCAATGTTATCTGATACTGACACCTATTCACCTATTACTGCACACAGTTTAAATAACATCATTAAAAATGTTCATGCCATGCTATATGATCTACTACTGACTAGTGTCATTGACAATGGTTTATATGAGTATTTTATAGTTGAGAAGCCTCTAGTACCATCTTTTAGAGGCCTCCCAAAATACACAAAAATGTTACTGACCCACCCTTGCGACCAATAGTATCCAGCAGGGGTTGGCTGTGAGCCGTTGTTTCCATTTATTTGGATAAAATATTGAAACCAGTAGTCCTGAGTACCAAGCACATTTTAAAGGACACTACCAATTTTTAGAGAACTTAGCGACATTCACACAGTCTTTTCCTATCGATCAAATGTGCATATTAGTAACATTGGACGTCAAGTCTCTTTACTTCAATACCTAATAGTATAGGCTTGGAATACTTGAGAGATTTCTTGATGGAGAGTGGTTTGACAAGCATGTGGTTGATAGATGTGTGTCACTACTTGAGATCGTTCTTGAAAATAATGTGTTATGTTATGGGAGTTCTTATTACCTACAAACCAAAGGCGTAGCGATGGGCACTCCTTGTGCCAACACGCCAATTTGTGCTAACGATGGGAACAGCTATTTGTGTTTAATCAGAACTCTGTTTTTCTTGACTCACTACTATTCTATAATAGATTTGTGGCGATGTCATTTTATTGTGGGGAGGAACAACTGAACATCTCTTAGAATTTGTACATTATCTTAATGGAACAACTGATTTTTGAGTTTTGATTCTACTTACTCTCTTGAACACATAGACTTTCTAGATGTGAATATAGTTAGAACAGGTCATGGTTTTGAGACAGAACTGTTCAGGAAGAGTTGTTGGAGGAATAATCTACTTCATAGAAACAGCATGCATCCCAGCATATATATAGGAACATTGTTCAGAATCAGGTCACCAGAGTTTCTAGATTAACTTCCACTGACACTGCCTTTCATCGACACATGAAAGATCTATCAGACAATTTTATAACAAGGGGATACAACAGGAACTCTGTATTCACAGCTGTTTCTGAAGGAGATCTAAGGAGGGACAACATAGCGATGCCCACTATCAAGAAGCACGACATTCCCTGTACATCTACCCGATATACACCTAAGGTTCGGACTAACAGGATAACTATTCCATACACCAACAAGAATAAATATGTCATGGACATTTTTCATAAACATTGGAACCTCCTTATGATCGATGAGAACATTAGATCTCTAGTAGATGACAAACCTAGAGTAGCCTATAAGAACATGATGTCATTGAATAGGCTACTTTGTTATGATAGAGTCCGTACTAATGACAGTACATGTTCAAGGGTTGGCACTTTTGCTTGTTTATCTTGCAATCAGTGCAGATATATAGCCAACACCCATGTGTTCTTACATCCTGCTACACAAAGAAGCTATGATTTTAAACATTGTGCAACTTGTAGGTCAAGGAATCTGGTTTATTTGGCTGAGTGCCAGTCCTGCAGGATGTTTTATGTGGGCATGACCACCAGATCCCTGAGAGAACGGATTAGAGAACACATATCGCAATATCTAGGAGTAATGCGTTGAATGCATTAGCTAGGCATGTTGCTGAGGTTGGTGATAACCATACCTTCAAGTTTCATGTTCTTGAGTTGGTGAAGACAGGTAATAGGCTAGGCAATGTCAAAAATAGAGTAGAAGAGCAAGAGGGTAAATGGATTGTGAAATTACAGGCAAATAGGTTTGGACTCAATGAAAGACTTTCCATCAAGCCTTTCTTAGCTTCCAGACCTTTAAATCATTAGAATTTATTTATTTAAATGTTTTTAATGTTTTTAATGTTTGCAATGTTTTTAGCACTTGATGTCAATAATATAAGGTTTTAAATAGTAACCTTTTTCTATGAATGCTTGTCTCTTTAAATTAGATCAAATCAATTATGACATCATGTGAGCATGTGTTTAAAAGAAGTTAGATTTATTTAGTTTCTATGTCTGAAGAAGCGTTGGGTGTCAGCGCTAACTTTTATGACTTGCTGCAGCTCCTGTTTATTTGGAATAAACGAAACCTTTCTCAATAGACTGCTAATTGGAGTTATTTGCTGACAAGTTCGTATTTCAGCTGATGGTGCACTCTTTATTTTCTTTTTGTACATGACTCTGACTTTTGAATAAGAGTGCTTTACCTGGCAGATTGTGTTCTTTTTTCAGTTATTCTGAAAAAAACATCAAAGTTGTAGAAGCATACACATTTTTTCCTGTACTTATCAATTATTTTCCCATCCTTCTCAGAAAGAGTAGGATTGGGATTACATGTTTAGTAGCAGTAGGATTAACTAAAGCTATAGCTACTGGGTCAAGTTTGGGATGAGTGTATAAAAGCTTAGATTTTATCTGCCTTTTTATGAATGTCAAGCTGATTATTAGGAAAATTCCATACGGTCATATTCTCCATTGCTGACAGCACTGGAGGAATAGGTGAAGGTTTTTCTCCAAAGGGAACTTGTCTGCCTAGCAAAGGAAAAGCACAAGCCAACTGTCGATCCTCAAAAGCCTGCACAGCAGCACTCTCTTCTGCAACAATAAAGGTCTGAAGGGCTTAGCAGTCGAACCTGTGTTTTAGACAGCTCAGCACGAGCTGCCTAATGGTTTGAGCACTTGGAAAGGTGTCTAAAGCTTCAAAGCTGGCCGGATATAACCCATATAACTAAGGCTGCTGCCACAGTAATCAATATGATGGACTTCAGTTTCAGGGAGAAATAATACAAGTAGTAGCTCTTCAATCAGCTCAAAACTCTTACAACAGTGAGACAACAGCACCAAGAATTACAATTCAAAATACAGAATGTATCAGCACCATTGTCTTTTTTGAAACCCTAGTACGACATTGCTGGGAGGGAAAAAAAAAATCTTTCTGTAATTCTACAGAGCCAGCAAGTGACAGCTCCATAAAGGTTTGCTTGAAAAATATTTTCGCCAGACTGTACCAGGTAGCTGTAAACAAACTTTACTATTTAAATGATGCCTGTTCATCTTTCACCTACTATAAAAACATGTTAATACTGTACTTTCAAAGGTTACATGCATACACACACGCACACACACACACATATATATATATATATATATATATATATATATATATATATATATATATACATAAACACACACACACACACATACACACATTTAACATACATTTGTACATATCTATGTGTCTACATGTACATATACAAATGTGTGTGGATGGTATATCACACACACACAGACCTATGTACATACACACACACACAGACACATACACTTCTGTATACATGCGCATAAGTACATTCATATGCACTACAAAATTTTAATTCAAAATGTATCTCAGAACAACTTTTGTTCAAAGTACTGCCAGTACTACTGCTGTCATGAGTGCACTGCCATGTAAGTTGCATTTACTTGGTTTAACCATTCCAAAACATGTAGAGGTATTTAAGTATCATTCTGATTATTGCAGCTATTCTCTGATGTTCAATGGAGTTTCAAAATAAGTCAATGGTGGGATGTGAACCAGAATTACTTCTAAAAGAAAAGGATGACATAATATATGAAAATAAAGCCTCATGTCTCACTGCCAAACTGTCATTGAAAGGGACACCATAATGTAATAAAATAATATCCAGTGTGCCTCACTGCCAGGCTATCATGTCTCTAAAATGCTCTTGGCTCCACAATACTTTAAAAAGTAAATGTGAAAGAATTACAAGTTATTTAGAAGCTTGTACTCATGCCCAGGTTGCATGTTTATTTATGAATTTGGGTAAATTAACTGGCTCTGCTAGATAACTTTCAACTATGTCCCAGGACACAAGGGTAAGGGTTAAGAAAAAACATACATGAACAGTTTAGTGTAGTCAACTAACTAGCACGATTTTGGGAAGTATTTGGAAAGCACAGTAATCAAAGTAAATCCATGCTGACAAAGTGAGAACATGCAAAACTCCACACAGGCAAATGATATCAGGACTAAAGCCCCAACCTTTGAGTTATAAAAGCAGACACAATACCAGAGCTGGATCCAGCATAAGACGACCTAGGCAGTTGCCTAGGGCCCACTGGCTTGGGGAGTCCACCAAAAACGTACATTTCTTCTTTAACAGCAGCAACCATTCCAGCGGGAAAAGGAACATGGTGAGCACGCGAGTGTGTGTGTATGTGTGTCTGTGTGCGCAATGCCCCAGTTAGGGAAGGCAGGTCGGTTAACTTATTCAGGCTCAAACCTGTATCTTGAATACAGCACACAGCCTCCTCCCAACAAACTCAAATATATGAGAGAGATGCAACTATATAGCCAAACTGGAGGCTAAGCTCTCTCAACCCAGTACTGTCACAGCCTGTCAGGAGGAGAAGGTAACCACACACACCACAATGCACCCAACAGGCAGCTTACAAGACAAAATGATCAATTTTAACAATTGGCTAAAGTACTGGTGTCATTCAAGGGGGATTCAGTGTCTGTCAGCCTGGGATGACATGCTCGACAAGCCACGTTGCTTCACTAGGGACGGCTTGCACCTGTCACCCCTGGGTTTTCGAATACTGGCTAAGGCTCTTGCCTCCCCCATAGTGCCTTTTTTAGGCAAGGCTCAAAAGACAAACCCACCCCCATAGACAACACAAAGAAAAAAAAACTAAGGGTAATGCTGCTCAACGCCAGAAGTCTAAACCTCAAGATGCACGCACTCGAGACTCAGTATGGAGAATATCGATATCTGTGCAGTAACAGAAACCTGGTTCAAGGCTCCTGAGAGCACCACAGCACTACCAGGCTATACTTCACACCATGCTTTCCGGCCCCAAAACTCGGACCGAACTACAAAAGGAAGGGGAGTATCCATATTTATCAAAGATACCCACACCTCCAGGCTAGTGGCACTGCACGAAACTTCGGAGACCATCCATGTGCAACTAACAGTGAGCAAAACTGCCTTTCAGTTTGTAGCCTGCTACAGACCACCCTCCCAAACACAGGAACCTCACTCGGCTTTCCTGAGAACACTGGAGAATATGAAGGTCTCTCCAAACACTATTATATTGGGTGACTTCAACTACCCAAACATTGACTGGGAAAACTACTCAAGCCCAAACACCCTAGCCCAATGGTTCCTAGAATTTATAAAGTCAAATGCTATGAAATAACTGGTCACCACTCCCACAAGAGGGGAAAACATACTGGATCTGGTCATCACCAACATGGGGTCTCTATGTTCCACACCAGAGGTATACCCCTCATTGGTAAGACCAAACCATAAACAAATCTCACTGGACATCCATATTGTGTCCCCACCCCCAGCCAAGAAAACCAAGGTGAAGAACTTCTCAAAAGCGAACTTCACACTTCTCAAAACTGAGGTGGAATCCTTCAAAGCACCTGGGCCATTGACAATATGGCCCAAAACGCAGAATCCTTTAAAAAAGCATTCTATGGACACCTACAGGAATGTATGGAGCATGCTATTCCAAATAAAACCAAGACTCACTCCTCCAAAGGCAGGAGTCCTGTCTGGTGGACCCCGGCCATAAATAAGCTATACAACAGAAGGAGAAAGCTACTAAATGACAGAGCAAAATCCCAAAAAGGGAAGGCGTCACTGATCAGTACTAGCAAGAAACTACGATCCCTCATAAAATCTTCTAAGGCCAGCTTTGAAAGAAAAATTGCACAAGACACTAAAGATAATCACAAGGCCTTCTTTAGTTATGTCAGAAACCTGGGAGGCAACTCCCAGATATGCTCCAAGTTAGTGCAAAATGACAAAAAATTCACTGAACCCACAGACATTGCCAACATCCTGGCAGAAAGGTTCAGTGCAAACTTCCACACCGCCTACCCCAAAAGAGCAAATGTCTATCCCAACAGAGTGTAGCCTTCCTGAGATCACAGATGCACAGGTGAGAGCTGCCCTCTCCAAAGCTAAAAACACAGCATCAATGGGACCAGACGGTGTCCCAGGCTACGTCTTACACGAGCTCGAAGAAGAACTAAACCCTCATATAAAGTCACTGTTCAGTCTCAGCCTTACTACAGGATATGTTCCCAAGGAATGGCGTACAGCAACAGTGGTCCCACTCCACAAAGGTGGTGCCACAACAGACCCCAGAAACTATCGCCCTATAAGCCTGACTAGCCTGGTCTGCAAAGCTATGGAACGTATCATCATGGAAATCATAAACAAAGACATTGGGAACCTCCAGACACTGGATCCTACCCAATTCGGCTTCGTGAAGGACAGATCTTGCATCTTGAACCTGGTCGACTTCTTTGAAACAGTTACCAAAGCCATAGATGAAGGGAAGGTAGTCCACACAGCCTACCTGGACCTCACAAAGGCCTTTAACACAATACCCCACTCAGGCATCATAAATAAGCTCACCAGCTTAAATATCAACCCCTATGTCACAAGATGGGTTGCAAACTGGCTCAGGGATAGAACCCACATGGTCAGAATAGCAGGCGCCATGTCAAACTCTAAACCAGTTACAAGTGGTGTCCCACAAGGCTCAGTCCTGGGACCACTCTTGTTCGGTATATATTTCTCCGAGGTACAGGCTAACACGGGTGGACTATGGCTGACCAAGTTCGCAGATGACTGCAAACTCGGTGCTATAATCGACTCTCTGACTGACACAAGCATCCTCCAAAAGGGTCTAATAGAGACGGATAACTGGTGCCAGAGCCATGGCCTAAAGCTAAATGCCAAAAAGTGCATAGTCATCCCCTTTGGAAAAAACAAAGTGCCCACAAATTACCACATAGGTGGTAATCCATTAAGTACGGAAGAAGTAATTAGGGACTTGGGGACCCAAGTAGATAGCAATCTCTCCTTTGACAATCACGTTGCCAAAGTGGTTAGAAAGACCTTCTATATAGCCCACCTTATCATGAAAGGGTTCACATCTAGATCAAGAGAGGTCATTGCACCCCTCTACTCATCACTTATCAGGCCCATAATTGAGTACAATGCCCTGTTTGGGATATACCTTACCCGACACCTTCAGCAACCGGAAAGACCCCAAAAGTATCTCACCAAGAGGATCAAGGGGCTCAAACAGATGCCCTATGCAGTTCGGCTAAAGAAACTCCAGCTCTACTCAGTTGCATACTGCCTACTCAGAGGCGATCTGTGTCTGACATATAAAGCCATGTCCAACCCAGAATTAATGGACATGCTTCACCTCAGGAAATCTAAATCCCTTAGAGCTACACGCTCCAGGGACCTGAGCCTCAGCACAGAAATAAATAGGACATGCTGGAGGGACAGATTCATATCCCAGAGGCTCCCCTCACTCTGGAACAAAATCCCAATCCATGTCAGGCAGAGCCCTTCACTGACCCTCTTCAAGAGAAATCTTGACGGATGGAAGGGAGATCGTAAGTTTACCCCTGGGATCTCTTCTGTGTCGCTGCTTGACAGAGGTACAGTAAACAAACCTTAAAAGGGCTACCTTCTGTGACCTACTATACAAAGGCACAGTCAACTAATCTAAAAGGGTTGCGAAAGCCAAACATACTCTGGCTAAGCTTATAAATACTCTAGGGCAGATAGCCTGGTATCAACCTATGAACCTATTTCTCTGCACCAACTACCAAACTGTCATCAGCAGAAGCATTTACAAGGACTGTTGAACTTTAGTGCACTTTTTAAAGGGATGTTGACTTCCAGTGCATTTTCAATAAAGCTTGACGTCCAGTGCATTTTCAAGGAATGTTGCATTTCAAGGGAACAGAAGTTTACTGTTGCTTATGCCAAGTCTGTTTTCAATACACAACTGTTTTGTTTAGCAAATGGCCATCATCAGTGTTTGTACTATAAAATCTGAAAACAGTGTTAGTAGCACAACAGGTAGCATACTTGCCTTTCGTGCAGAAGGCTGTGGACTCTACTCCGACACCATGTAGATGGAGTGCTGATATTGCAGTATCCTTTAAGGAGGGAATGAAAGTGCTGATACTGCAGTGTCCTTTACAGGGAGATGGGGTGCTGCACTTCTAAATGTGTCCCTCTTTGAATTAAATGCCTGTTAACTATGAACTTCTTGTCAGTTTGACAGCCATTTCTTTTTACAAAATTACCAGCTTACTATTTTTTTTTAAATGTAATATGAAAAAGAGACCAAAGCCAAAAAGAACACCAATCCAGGAGAACAGCCAGAAACCATTTATGTTTGTATATTTTCTAACATTTTTCATACATTTTCATATGTCTTTAAGGCATATTTAGTGTTTTTAATAGCAATACGGCCTTAAGAAAGGCAATCAATTAACCAATTAATCTGTTAATATATGTATTTAAATGGGTTGGAATGGCTGTTTAATTAGTTCTGAGGAAGCTTTGCATTGAGAAAGGTGAAAGCGCGCTTAAGTCTATTCATCCAGATATTTGTATTTTTGGATTGTGTGGATTTATTGTACCTTTGACTGTACTATAGTTGGATTAAAGTTTTATATTTCCCTGGTTTCTGGCTGTTCTCCTGGATTGGTGTTCTTTTTAAATGTAATATGGGCAATTTATTCTTCAAGGGCAGAAGGCACTGAATTTGTACATGAAACACTGAAATGTAAAGTTGTTTGCCAGCAGCTATCTATTCATTAGTTATTGATCTCTTTTATGTGGAATTATTTGGATGACTTTTACTTCTGCAGAGATTGTGTATATTGACTGATAATGATGGATTGTAATGACAGAAGTCAGAGTGGCATTTTGTGGTTGAAATGTTCTATAATGGGTAGTTTTATCATTATTGGTTTATACGTTTTGTTTCATTGCTTACTGGAAAAATGTTCGGACCTATAAATTTAACACACACACATACACAAGCGATATCATTTAATACAATCAGGATGGTGCATCAAAGAGCACATGCATGTATGCGTGGTCACAATAATGTGTGCAAGGGGCCTATAGTTTGAAAACAGATCAAAAGTAAATTTAATTTGCCACTGGCCTAATGCATTTTCTTTGAATGTGGGTTTCAATGAATGTTAGTTCCAAAGTCAGAGAAGCTTACTGTTCATTAGAAGTCTGTTTTCACTGAGACCGCACTGTTTTGTTTAGCAAATGGCTATCAGCAGTTGTGCTATGTGCTATACAATTTTAAATAAAAATTTTAAATATCTCTAATCGTTTAAAGAAGAAAATGGCATGCACATGGGCAGGTTTGAAGAGTGTTTATGGTAACTGGAGAGAAACAGCCAAATAATGGGACACTGGAAAGGCTGGGGGAGGCCCTCATCAAGTCCAATGCCTAGGGCTCCATTTGACCATGGTCTGGCTCTGGATACTACCACTAACCCTGTGTACTGTCCAGCCTCACCTAGGATGAGGTAGAATGGCAAACCCTCCAATTGTGGCTGCAGAAGACTCGCAATGACTAATACAGTTTATAATTCCCATAAAAAGCATTGGTAGTTTATGACTGATTTAAAAGATTTGCTTAAGACAGCCACTGGTCAAGGTGAAAAGCTAGGAAGCAAAGTTTCATGAACTATGCATGAACCAAATTAAGGTCCTGCTCCTCAATGGATCATATGTGGTTCTGTTTTTCCTGTAAGAATAGACTCCAGTTTAAAATTTGAAAGAAAAACTGTTAACACATCTAATGTTTAAGTTGTCGTTATTAACTTTTATGAGAGCTCTTCATAAAAAATGTAGTGTTGGCTTAAAAGCAAAGGTTATTCCAAGCTCTAAATAGTGTTTGTGATGACTGCAACGTATCCAGTTACAAACAATGCCAACATTTTAAGGGTGCAACAGTTGATGGGTTTTGTAAATTGTTTTACTGAAAAAATGCACATTATACTTAGAAAATGAAGTATAAGGTCAGCCTTGGGTTACTTAGAGTGCCCTAATGTATATGACTCTTCAGAAAGGCCATGGGCAGAACAGGAAAAATAACATGACTAAAACACAACATAACAAGCAAGTCCTGAATTATGTGGTACAATCAGCCTATGCAAACATATATATAACACACAAAATTACGTTTATGATAAAAATTCACGAAACAGGAACCTCAGCAAGAAAAAAACACTTTAATGTAGACCAGCAAAGCTTTTGGATACAATCCTTTATCAATACTAACATACAACAGTTCTTGTCCTATATATATATATAGGTCCAACTAGGTCATGTGACTGACAGCCAAAAAATCACATGACCTATGCCTTCAAATACATCAGTTTATAGTATCAATAGTAATGTTAATATAATAAAAAAGTACATAAAAAAAAGTATATAAAAAAACATATGTATAAACTACAAGTAAAACATATCATATAAAAGTATATAAAAAATATATATAAAAAAATACATATATACACACTATTGAATTTACATATCACAATCTAGATCTACTTAATTTAACTAAAATTGGTTTAAGGCTAACCATACTATTTAAGCCAGGCAGGGAGTCACTGGCAAGCCTCAATATCCACTCATATTCTTTGATTTCCAAAATATTATTGATATCTCCACCTCTGGGGGAAAGATGGACAGAATCTATAGCCCTAAATTTAAAGTTATGTTGCTGTCCACAGTCCATAATATGTCTATATAAAGCGTTCCTATCTATGCATCTCCTAATGTCAGATTTATGTTCTGTGATTCTTTCTTTAAACTTACGTATAGTTTTTCCTACGAAACTTACGTATAGTTTTTCCTACGTAGAAAGAATCACAGGCTACACGTGTAGCTAAATATACCAAGTGGGTTGTTGCACAGGTGGCTGCTACATGAAACTTGAATGTTACCCCACTTACTGGATGGACAAATATGTCAGTCTTCTGATCAATAAAATCCTCACAGCATGAGCAATTATAGCACTTATGCATACCAGAACTACCAGGGAAAGAAGTAGTACTACCAGTGGGAAAGTCTTTATAGCACAGCGTGCTTTTAAGACTTCTCATATTTTTATAGGCAAAAAAAGGTCTATTGCCTAAAATTACTTTCAAGTCATTAGAAGCCATTAAGATTATCCAATTCTTAGATATAATTTGTTTAACGAAAGGTGTTCTCATGCTATAGGAGGTCACATATCCAACTACTGTGTCATGCAAACTAGGTGTGCTAATACCCCTATCATTTGGAATGTTACCAAAAAGAATTGGCCCCAGTACTGTCTTCCTGTCTTCCAACACTTTCCTTTTCTCATCTGACAGTAGTGTATCATCATATCCACTAAATATAAAATCTGCTAACATATCATCCAGCTGTTTATCAAACCAATGATCATTGGTATTGAATCTACTTAGTCTACATAGCTGAGACCTTACAGTGCTTCTAAAGGTTTGTGGTGCATGCATGCTACTAACATGTGTTTATCTCCCCGCACAAACATCTTTCCTATGTAAACTTGTCTGTATAAGACCTCCATCTATTGTAACATTAATATCCAGAAAAGTGATATCAGTTTCTGAAAAACACATTTTAAATTTCAAAAAGGAAGACGGTATAGAATTTAAATATGCCACAAAACCATTCAAGTCTGCCAATGTGCCATCCCAAAGAAGAAAACAATCATCAACAAACCGCTGAAAGAATTTAATATTGCTGCTATATGGATTAATGTCACTAAACATATATTTCCTCTCCCACTGGTAGAGTACCAAATTAGCGTACGTATTAGCTACAGAAGTGCCCATAGCTACACCCGTTAGCTGAAGATATAGGGATTCATCAAAGAGAAAGACATTATTCTTGAGTATAACGTCCATAAGGCTACATATATTTTCAATTTTCCCAAAATTAGGATTAGGGCATGACACAAGAAATTCTCTTAGTAACTCAATACCAGCATCAATTGGGATAACTGTAAACAAAGAAACAATATCAAGTGTAACCAAATGATATTTGTTAGCAACCAAATCTACCTTTCCAGTGTCATACCAGACCTTTAACTTTTGTACAAAATCTATGGTATCACATAAAATAGAATCACATTCAGTGAAAAACGAGTGAAGTTGTTCATGTAAATAGATAGATATGGGCTCAGTTACCCAGCCTGCACCTGAGACAATAGGTCTCATAGGTGGATTATTTAAAGACTTATGGATTTTAGGAATGCCATAGAGTTGTGGAGTGATGGGACATGGAACAGTCAAATAATTAAACAAATCTGTATCTATATCACCATGTAGTTGCAAATCATATATAACCATATTTACATATGAAATACATTTTTTCACATCCATACTAGTAATACATTTAAATGCAGTTGCATCTGAAAGCAAAAGCGACATAGCCGAGATATATTTATCCCTGTCCATGAGTACCACCACTCCCCCTTTGTCAGCTTGTTTAATTATAACATTTTGACTAGATTGTAATTCCTTAAGAGCTTTAAATTCTTCATAATTCAAATTGAAACGTTTTTTACTATTTCTGATGGTACCATTGTATAGGTCTCTAATTTGGAGCTCACACAGATCATGGAACGCTTTGACTAATGGTACAAAAACAGGAACAAAAGTGCTTAAACGTTTACAACTTCCCTCTGTTGTTGAAGTGTTCCCAAACAATAACTTTAGATTCAGTAGTCTGGTAAATTTCTTCAAATCTGTTAAAGCAGAGACCAAGTCGTCCCCACAGGAAGGTATAAAGTTCAGTCCTTTAGAAAGGACCGAGTAATGAACTTCTTGTAGTATAAAATTAGAAAGATTCAATGTACCTCTGTAGATTTCCGACTGACTTTGCCCACTCCTAAAGGGCTGTCCAACTTTCTTTTATTAGATGCTCCTATGCGTCGAGTAGGTGAGTCTCTCATATTCATAGAATGCTCCTTTATAGTCTCAGGATGTTCCAATGAGAAACGCTTATTAGAAAAATTAAGCGTGGTTTGTTGTGTGTTCCTCTTTGTCATGCTAGAAACGCCATCATTGTTGCCTGCTACTTGCTTCTCATCTGTACAGGGAGGAGTGGCCACTGCCAGCGTAGTCTACGTCGAGCGAACCAAACCATCTGCAACCAAAGTCGAGGGGTTTAAGTTGTTCTGTTCTCTGTATTCATGATTTAACGATACAGAAATGTCACGTATCTCATCAAGAGTGTCCAATGCACCACCATTATGATGTTTAATGGTCATGTTACTTTTTTTGGGCTGAAGGTTACTTTCTCTCGGCCAGGAGAAGATATTGCCTCTAGAGAAGTCGTTGATATCTCGAACAAGCTTTCGCTTCTTGGTAGCTTCCATCCTTAGATCTAATGCCTGCATTCTCTCCACCATACGCTGATAACCTTCCGACAGGTTTATACAAGCAGGCATGGTCACCAAATCATTTTCAAGTATTATGATTTCTTTCTTAAGCTCTTCCTCAATAGCCAGAAAGTGTTCGTTCATAAGACACATATAATCTATGCCCAACTTGATGTTTAGTTGCTGCCATTTTCTAAGCAGTTCGGGATATGTGTTCCCATACGAGGGCATCTTAAGAATTCTAAGCTCTCTGGGAACAATTCCTCTGTCAATATCTACAAGAAAGCTAAAGCGCTGCCATTGCAGGCGCTTAAAGTTGTTAGCTTTCCTTTCCAACAATTGTAGAGATTTATTAAACTCTAGAATAGCATCTTGGGCAGGTGTAGAACTGTCCATAGGTATATTATTAGCTTCTTCAACAACATTTAGCAGTGGGTTAACCTCCATATTAATAAGAGACTCAATGGAAATCATTGGATTTGCCATCTGGAGACTAAGTAAGCTGTCAAGTGGACCTTAACAGTGGAATATCCTCTGAAATAGCAAAAGACAAATGTCCAAAAAACACAGATGCCAACTTCCAAAATTCACGAAACAGGAACTTCAGCAAGAAAAAAACACTTTAATGTAGACCAGCAAAGCTTTTGGATACAATCCTTTATCAATACTAACATACAACAGTTCTTGTCCTATATACAGTTATTGTCCTAAACAAGCTGACAAAGGGGGAGTGGTGGTACTCATGGACAGGGATAAATATATCTCGGCTATGTCGCTTTTGCTTTCAGATGCAACTGCATTTAAATGTATTACTAGTATGGATGTGAAAAAATTTATTTCATATGTAAATATTGTTATATATAATTTGCAACTACATGGTGATATAGATACAGATTTGTTTAATTATTTGAATGTTCCATGTCCCATCACTCCACAACTCTATGGCATTCCTAAAATCCATAGGTCTTTAAATAATCCACCTATGAGACCTATTGTCTCAGGTGCAGGCTGGGTAACTGAGCCTATATCTATCTATTTACATGAACAACTTCACTCGTTTTTCACTGAATGTAATTCTATTTTACGTGCTACCATAGATTTTGTACAAAAGTTAAAGGTCTGGTATGACACTGGAAAGGTAGATTTGGTTGCTAACAAATATCATTTGGTTACACTTTATATTGTTTCTTTGTTTACAGTTATCCCAATTGATGCTGGTATTGAGTTACTAAGAGAATTTCTTGTGTCATGCCCTAATCCTAATTTTGGTAAAATTGAAAATATATGTAGCCTTATGGACGTTATACTCAAGAATAATGTCTTTCTCTTTGATGAATCCCTATATCTTCAGCTAACGGGTGTAGCTATGGGCACTTCTGTAGCTAATACATATGCTAATTTGGTACTCTACCAGTGGGAGAGGAAATATATGTTTAGTGACATTAATCCATATAGCAGCAATATTAAATTCTTTCAGCGGTTTGTTGATGATTTTCTTCTTTGGGATGGCACATTGGCAGACTTGAATGGTTTTGTGGCATATTTAAATTCTATACCGTCTTCCTTTTTGAAATTTAAAATGTGTTTTTCAGAAACTGATATCACTTTTCTGGATATTAATGTTACAATAGATGGAGGTCTTATACAGACAAGTTTACATAGGAAAGATGTTTGTGCGGGGAGATACACACATGCTAGTAGCATGCATGCACCACACACCTTTAGAAGCACTGTAAGGTCTCAGCTATGTAGACTAAGTAGATTCAATACCAATGATCATTGGTTTGATAAACAGCTGGATGATATGTTAGCAGATTTTATATTTAGTGGATATGATGATACGCTACTGTCAGATGAGAAAAGGAAAGTGTTGGAAGACAGTACTGGGGCCAATTCTTTTTGGTAACATTCCAAATGATAGGGGTATTAGCACACCTAGTTTGCATGACACAGTAGTTAGATATGTGACCTCCTATAGCATGAGAACACCTTTCGTTAAACAAATTATATCTAAGAATTGGATAATCTTAATGGCTTCTAATGACTTGAAAGTAATTTTAGGCAATAGACCTTTCTTTGCCTATAAAAATATGAGAAGTCTTAAAAGCACGCTGTGCTATAAAGACTTTCCCACTGGTAGTACTACTTCTTTCCCTGGTAGTTCTGGTACGCATAAGTGCTATAATTGCTCATGCTGTGAGGATATTATTGATCAGAAGACTGACATATTTGTCCATCCGGTAAGTGGGGTAACATTCAAGTTTCATGTAGCAGCCACCTGTGCAACAACCCACTTGGTATATTTAGCTACATGTGTAGCCTGTGATTCTTTCTACGTAGGAAAAACTATACGTAAGTTTAAAGAAAGAATCACAGAACATAAATCTGACATTAGGAGATGCGTAGATAGGAACGCTTTATATAGACATATTATGGACTGTGGACAGCAACATAACTTTAAATTTAGGGCTACAGATTCTGTCCATCTTTCCCCCAGAGGTGGAGATATCAATAATATTTTGGAAATCAAAGCATATGAGTGGATATTGAGGCTTGCCAGTGACTCCCTGCCTGGCTTAAATAGTATGGTTAGCCTTAAACCAATTTTAGTTAAATTAAGTAGATCTAGATTGTGATATGTAAATTCAATAGTGTGTATATATGTATTTTTTTATATTTTTTATATACTTTTATATGATATGTTTTACTTGTAGTTTATACATATATGTTTTTTATGTACTTTTTTATTATATTAACATTACTATTGATACTATAAACTGATGTATTTGAAGGCATAGGTCATGTGATTTTTTGGCTGTCAGTCACATGACCTAGTTGGACCTATATATATAGGACAAGAACTGTTGTATGTTAGTATTGATAAAGGATTGTATCCGAAAGCTTTGCTGGTCTACATTAAAGTGTTTTTTTCTTGCTGAGGTTCCTGTTTCGTGAATTTTGGAAGTTGGCATCTGTGTTTTTTGGACATTTGTTTATGATAAAAAGCAATATGCAGAATCAGGCAATGAATAACATCAACATAAGAAAAAAAGCAGTACACAATATATATTTTTGATGAAATTAAGACAATTGACATCATTAGATAATGGATATAGCATGCTAAATGGCACTACAAGGAAGCTCTCACAACAGGTACCCAAGGTAGCAATCTAAGCTATGAATTCTTATGCAAAATGCACCAAAGAGGAGGGAATTCTGAGCCACTGAAGAAACTACAGAGAAAGCTGGCCTTTAGTTTAGAGTTCCACTGCAGGAGTCTCAAGTAGGAAGCTTCTCCCCAAGTAGACTTCCTTATCTTGAGGAAAGCATGCAACATTTTGCAAAAGCTTATGTAACATTAAGCAGAGGCAAGTTCCTTTTCTGCTCAAGATTCACAGATGACCAGCTCTGCACTAAACACTGCTTTCAAAGACATTTTCTCAAACAAGCTAGGAAACATTTAAATGGCATAAGCCATCACAGCAGAATCAAATACTGTGTACTTGCCACAGATCTGCACGACTGTGCTTCATCCTCCCGAGTCACTAGGACTGCAGAACCAACTTACACACTGCTTGTCACCATTAAAAATTTCCCAGGCTTCAGCTTCTCCTTTTTACCTACAAGTCCTGATGTGCCACTATATTACAACCAGATCTAAAATATGCCACTCAAAGCAGAGCATACATCATATACTCATAGCACAGAAAGCATTGCCCAAAGGGCTAACCCCTTTGTTGGATGGCAGAAAGTGGTAAGGGATATTGAGAAGAATGAACCATAACCAAGCAAATCTATCACCATGTTAAGTACATCACTTCTGAATCTGACATGGTATGGTTCATCTTACTCAATATCTAGTATACAGTCAATGGTAGATCTACTTGAATTGCATCATGAAAGGACACCCAAAATAATGGTGACTCTAGACAGGGACTGGGAGCTGGAAACAACACCCAGCCTTTAAATGCTTTGCAAAAGACTGGAACAGGTTACAGCTGCACAAATATTATTAATGACTTAATTCTTAAAGAACACCTGCAATAAACCCACAGCTCTCCCAAACCGGGCCCTCAAATTGCAAGCAGCACCTTGTTTTCAATTATAACAAAATTTAGTGTAATTAATTAGATCTAGACAACTAAACTAAGTGGACTTAGATACTTTAATGTGCAATTTATTAGCACAATAAGAAGCAGACAGCTGTAAATCCTTCCAGTAGTCTTGTTCATTTAGAAGTTTATTCATGAACATCTATAAAGTTTTATCAATTATTATTACAGCAGTTAGGAAAATACTTAAGGATTTATGGATTGAGACTTACCTCTTTGGAAAAAGAGGACACTGAACTTGGTGTTGGTCAGGAAGGCAATCAGTTCACGATAAAGTCTACCCAATTGGTAAGAAAGGAATTTCACCACCATTCCAGCTGTGGGATTACCTGCTGACCCTGTCCGCCAGGGAGCGGTCTTCTCCAGGAAAGGAATCAGCTAAGAAACATGAAGATGTGGCCCATCCCCATAACTTCACTGTCTCTCAAAAAAGGTGGTGGCAAATAATTCATCCATGCTTGACTGCTATGTTGTAACATTTAATTGCAATCTCTTCTAGAAAAAGATGGAATTCAGGGACGTCTGCAGGATAAAGACTGCCCACACCTCCAGAAAGCTGATATGCAAGCTGGCTTTGGTCTGTGATCAAACACTTTAAACCATCCATCCTCAGAAATGTCCTCCTTCATCCAGACTGAGGCGTCAATGGTGACAAGAACTTGGAGGTTAGGACGGTTGGAAGGAGCTGCTCAGGGATAGGCTGAAGTTAAGCCACTGAGGCAGATGTCTGCAACACAACACAGAGGTTTTGAAGTGATCAAACAACAGATCTAAACACTGGCTCCATTAAGTCCATACTATCTGCTGGAGAACCATTATGTGATACCTTGCAAAAGGGATAAAGAATACTTGAGATGGCCATGATTCTAGGACCCTGAGGAATGAGACTGACAAAACTAAACAGGCTTGATAAATCTCTCTCTCAATCTCTCTCTCTTTTTTTTTTTTTTTTACCTTCATTATATTCACACAATTTTACAATGATATGGGTACACATACTTTCCTGCATTATACATACATTTTTTTTTTAACAACTGCCATTCACTCCCACATTAAACAGTTCAACCTTTCCCGTAATATTCACTCCTCCTTCCCAGAACATTATTCTGCATGAATTTCTCCCACATATTCCATTTTTATGTAATTTGCTCCTTCCCATGTCTTAAGATGTGGACTCTATTTCTTTTATCTCCATTCAGTATTTCAGTTGGTTTAGATTTTGAGTTTCATTTTCTAGTAATTACTTTTTTGGGATCCAATAGCATTAAATGTAGCAAGACCTGGTAAATCTTGTTCAATACTTTCAAAATAGGTAGAACACCTTTTGATAGAAGATTTGCTTTAAGGCTTGATCTAAGATTTTGGATGACTTGCTGTTATCCCCAATGTTTGAAACCACAGCAGGAGAGAACTCAGAGTTGCTAGCAACTTTTCTAAGGTCAAAGTTGCAAGGGACATGTCACCTAGGTACACACCCTGCAGTCTCTAGTTTGCTTCAGCCAAGATTATGCATTTTTTGAACACCCAGGATGAGACTATCCAAAGGGACTAGCCTGGAAGTTGTAAAAACGGGTTCCTACTCAGAAGTGAAGGAATCTCTGAGACTACATGGGGATCTTGACATGCAGGTATTTATCCTGATGAACAACACAGTACATATAATCTCTTTTCACCATGCAAGGAAGAATCAAGCAGGCTACAACTATCTGTAACTTTTACCTTGGTTTAGCCTGTTTGGGTACAGGATGTGCTTGAGGGTCACTGGTCTTTTTACAGCACAGAAAATAATTTGGAATAGAAGCCAGATCCTCCCTGTGGTGTCCAATCTGTACTGCCAGAGGATTCATGAGTGAAAACAGCAACTTATTTGTACACATATTAGCATTTTTAAAAGGATAGCAATCAAGCAAGCAAATTAGGTAGAGAGAAAATCAGTAAACAACAGGAAACATGATCATTTTTATAGGTACACAGAAGCCAACCTAGTATGACACATCTACATTATTGGCAAATGGTGTCCTTAGATCTCATCAAAAAGTAGTTTACCAAAGGTTCGTGTCACATGATCTTTTCATTAAAAAGAAGAATTTGAAAAGCAGTACCAGTTCCCAGAGATGAAAAATCAAGTGGAGTCAACCTAAAGCAAATACTGTCAGCCACAATAAATAAAAACGCAACCTTGATGAAGTCCTGTATATGCTTAAGGATGAATGAGCTAAACTATTAAAGTCTTTCACATTCATGTTTTGAGTTGAGGCTGCTTTTTTATATATTATGTATGATAGTATTTGTTTTAGGTCTACTCCACTTGATTTTTCATTTTTGGGAGCTGGTACTGCTTTTCCATTCCAGGAAATGCTTTCTTCTTTTTGGTGGTTATTAGTCTTTTCTTTCCTGCTTTACACCACTAGTTTGTTTATATACATTTCTCATACCCTTACTAAACTACCACATATTCATTTCCAACACTTATCTCCCAGGTTTTTTTTCTAGGTGTTTAATCCATTATTAGCTAATCCCATGCTCAAGTTTTGTAGTTACCAAGCATTAAAAATCATAGTCCTGACATGTCAAAATAACATACAGAATTATCATTTGTATATGAAAAAAATCTTTTGTATGTATTATTTATGCAAAATGTGTAATGCCTTATCAACGTTCTCCCATTTCACATATCCAATGAGTAATATGCCCATCATTTTGTAAAGCATTTACAAACCATTGCAAATGAAGAATGAATTGTTAGATCTTGGACATAAGTAACGTTTGCTAATTGTTTCTTCAGGTAAACATAGAATTTCCCCTGATAAACATGTCATAATAGATTTCACAATTTTCCAATCTGATGCCTGAAAAATGTAGCTGTGACATGTGATGTTACTTTAGAGCACATACAACTGTGGAGACATCTGGTTATGTCCCAAACCAAAGACATCATAATGAACATTTAAATTTTAGGCAAGTTTTGTATTGGCAGACTTCAGTAAGAATGTTACAACCAGATATTTATATTTTTAAGAAAAGTCACCAAATGATTTTACTGAGCAGTCAGCATTATAAAACTATAACTGCTAAAAGTGTCTCATTTCCTATATAACCATCTCTGGGTGCAGAGACAGAAAAATACACAATACAACACACACCTAACTTTATCTGATGCATTACATTCAATTTTGGAAATAGCTTCACTACCTGCTGCAAAACCTTTATTAACGATAGTAGAAAAGTAACTTTACAGCTCCTTTTATGTTTAAATCTCTTCACAACTAGACCTACTTAATACATGGCTGACCTGCATGAGTGATATACATTGTCAGTACTTCTCCAAATAAAGCCTACTGGATGTTGCTTAAATAAATATTCAAATAAAAGAAGATGAAAAGAGCCCATGACGTTTTTAAAGTAGGACATAAAGCTTGAATGAAAACTTTAAAGAACTGAACTACATTAACTCTCACAGCTCTTTTAATAGTTTCCCTATGCAATTGCTACTGTTAGTATTCAAGTGTGCTCTGATACTCCACTAACAAAACCTTAGGATTGGAAATCCAACTGCCATGCTTGGGTTGGTTCTTTAAAACTGACTGTTGTCTCCTAGCAATACACTCTATTGCTAACTATTTGTGATCTGATGTCACTAATTTCACGTGTTCATCTTTCCTTCCTTTAATTTGCCCTTTTTGTCTTGTATCTGGATAAACATTCCATCACCTTCCACCTCGTAACAATAAACTAGTACCTAAAAACTTTTTGTGACATTCCCCCCTCAAGTGGATTAAGAAAAATCATGGTACTTCCTTATTATAGCAGCCCCGGCAAAATTTAAAATGACCTTGGCGAAATCTGCATTCGCACTTATTCGCTTGGCGTGTAATACATATGGCAGGATTTCTTTGGATTACATTTTCGGGCTTAAATAACCTTGAAAATCACATGTCTTAATGATGTATAACAGAATGAGAGGTAAGGCTGCTATAATAAGGAAGAAAGCCCGGCGGAAATGTCATGGCTTAACGAAATGTAAACCAAAGAAATCTTGCTGTATTACACTCCAGGTGAACAAGTATAAATGCACATCAACGGACACAATAATGTAATGGCGTAATTAAATATAAAGCAAAGAAATCCTGCAGTGTGGAATACACTCATTTCGAGCAATTGCAAATGCAGACCGTCTTACATGCAGCAGGAGTTCTTTTAAGTATACATCATTGAATCATGTGATTTTAAAATTGTAAGTAACGTCACTCAGTAAAGCAAATTATGCTGGGTTACATACTGACCGAACTGCTAAAATTATACTGTCCTATGAATTGTGATTGCGAATGTTAATGGAGCAAGAACATAAACCAGCTTAATAAAATACGGTACTTCCTTATTCGCCCTGTTCACTGTTTACTTTACTATATCGCCAGGGCCGCTACAATAAGGAAGTACCAAAATTATTATAAAAATTTCTGGTTGCAAATTTGCTTTACAAAAATACAGTCCTCTGATGACACTTGTAATTTTACGAGAGTATCTTTTACTATTTTTTAAGAAAATTCACTTACCTTTACTTATTTTACACACAATTTCTGTAAAATATGCAAAATAATCTAGTTGTGATCAAAGTAAACTAATAGTTATACTTCAATTTATCTGGAAATGTAGTTTTAATCACCAATGCAAATTGGTTACTGCCCTTTGCAAAAATTAAGTTTTCCATACAGCTGTCCATAAATTCCTTAATGTTGAAATTATTTATTAAACCAAAGTCAAAATTTTCTTGTGACCTGCCTAATGTGTGCACATTAAACACCTGCGGGTAATTGACTGAAGGTTACTGTTTGAATGCTACTTGTAATACAATATATCCACTTTTCTCTGTCAGACTAACTACTACTTAGCCATGACTCAAACCTAGAATCTTGATTAGCATAAACCTTAATCTTTACTTAGTCCTTGCAGTAAACACAAAAATACTTTGCAATCTTTAACATCCTAGCAATGGAGCAGTTTATCTTTATGTACCAGCTCCAAGTTTAACTTTATAGAACAAATACAATAAAATAACACAATTGTCCTCGGTTACATGCAGTCACTGATGGTTTGTCTCATACAAAGCTCAGCTTCAGCTAAAATTTTATACTGTAGCTGAAATGGTATCAACATTCTAGATTTTACTTGCACCAAGCCTTAGCCTTTCTGAAAGGTTATCTTCCTCCATGGAAGTTCGCTTTGAAATCAACTAAAAATCTAGTCTTATGCAGCACATTGTACATAGAATCATTGCCCGTCTTGAATACCACATCCTGACATCCAGCCTTCTTTTTATATGAAGACTCATTCACTGCCTACTTTTGTTCTGCCCAGAGGTCAGGCTTTGCATGTTATATTTCACATACACATTTTTTTTTTGCATTGCCACTTTATCTTGTGAAAACATTTCAGAAGAAATAATGCCCATCACTAAACATGCACACCTGTCTTTCCACAGGCATTGGTTGAGTCTACCACTATTTTCCATTTACCGGCTACAGTAAACTCTCAGTTATCCGGCACCCATGGGGATTGGCAGATGTTGGATAATTGTAGTTTCTTGTTGCTTGAGAGTTCCTATTAAAAATAGGTCTGACTAATACTGTACCCTATACAATTTGTTTGGTTTGACTTGTTCTCAGGTTGAGGAGAGAGGGAATTTACTCATCTTCCTTTTTAAAACTCAAACTCTAAAAATGTAAGGTAGTGCAACACATGAAAATTGTACTGTATTTCTTTGATATTTTTTGCCGGTTGCTTGAGCTCCAGTTAACCGAGAGTTTACTGTACAATTATTCCAAGGATAGTACAGAGACAATGTGTGGATTTATTTAAATATGACACTGCAACTCTTTCTCAATTTCTTTCTACTATCCTTTGAAACTCCACCATTTTTCCTTCAGTATAGCAGAGGTTCATGATTTATCAAAAGTCTCCTGCAGTAGTTACTTCTTCAGTTTTACCTACAGGAAGATTACAACCAGTGACTGATATAATTGTTCAGTACTAAAATTCATTCCCATAGTCCAACCTCCACCTGTGCCTTTACAAATGATCCCATCCTTAACCATGAATAGTGGAATACAAAGCGATAATGAGGAGGGGGCAGCTGCTCTGTCAGTCAGTAACAGACTGTCCAAAATGCATGCTTATTGCAATTCTCCATTACAAGTCTATTTTTATAAGCACAGTTGTTCTGTCTTACTCTCTACAAAGAAATCTTGGTTTCTTGTCTCGGCTGATGCTTTACTAAATTTTTCCAGCCAGTATTCACATTTAGGCATCTGTTTAATGGCTAACCTTGAATTGTTTCACTGAAATTAATCACTGTCTCACTATGTAACTCTGACTACACCTATTTTCATTGCTGGTGTCAATGTTTGTTGCACCCAGTTAAAACTGCCACAACTGACACTGTATATGACTGGACTAGAAAACAATATCAGCAATTGCAGTACAGGAATATTACTGAACATTTCAATGTCAGTTTTGCTTTTTTAGTGGACTTGCAATAAATAATTCTTAGAGTAATGTCTATTTGCAAACATCTGGACCTTAAATGCCCACAAAACACATTCCTTTTATTTACTGTAATTCCCAGAAAAACAAAACAGCAAAAACAAAATGTTTTCTTTGTACCATATAAATTCAATGTCACACTGCTGTAATTTGCATTTGTACCACTTTCACTTGTTAACCAGATAAAACCAATGGACACAACCATCCTTTCTTAGTAGTGATACAGAAACACTGCCTTAAATGACCAGGTTTTGTTGGTCCAGAACAAGACAGAGCTGGGAGGGATGATACTCAAATCATCTGCACCTGTAGCGTGGCTACAAAGTCAGGTAATCAATACCCATGAATACAGACCTGTCAGAGGAAGCAAAACTTAAGGACCTGCAACAAGAGGGTCTAAAAAGAATGACCTGGGAGAGAAATGCTTTCCCTCTGAAAAGACTCAGATCTGGGCATTCTGGGAAGAAGATCTCCCACAACCTGAGCAGAAAGCTTGGATATCACTACCTCAATGGAAGACTTTCTCTTCTTCCAGAAATGAATTAAGAGGAGAAGAGGGGTTCCCCTACGAATCCATGGGTCCTGACTTGTGGCAGGACTATTTCTAGTCCTAGACTCTTTCAGACAAGCAGAAGGAACAGCTCCTAGCAAACTTCCCCTGTCAATAAATTTTTACAAATAAGTTAATTTCTTCTGTTAATGAGCCCTCTTTCTTTCAGATGACTGACACCTAAAAGTGTAACACTAAGCATGCATCGCTGAGACACCTCTTCCGCCGACAGGACTCTCACTTTCTAAATTCTGAAGGCATTTCTTTTATACATCAACAAACTAGCAACCAGGAGAAAATAATAACCTGGCCTGTTACAACAAAGCAAAATACAGCAAGCTAAAAAGAACAGTACAAAAATAAACAAATGAACAAAATCAGCAAGGTAGGGAAATGAATCCAAAAAGTCCAAAACCAGGGGAGGGCCAAGGTAATAAAATATCTCCTTTCAGAGTGATGCAGATGTATTCACATAAATCAGATATTTTATGGGTCACTAGCTCATGTCATTGTCTTTCCCCTTTGGAAGAGCTCAACACTGTTATGTCTCAAGAATATCCCCCCGAAGACCTCCAGGAAACAGTATTTGTCCTAAACCTATTTCAGAGGCATCAAAGAAAGAACATTCTCTGTTCTACTGAGCTAGACCCCACAGGATTCCAGTGCAAACTTTGTCAGTCCTTGGGATAATGCCACACTACTTTCCAGCAGCCGACAGCTATACTTCCATTTCCTACAGTAATTCTTCCACTTACTTCAATAAAAAAACAGCATACATTTTGTAATAATCTTAAATACAACTGTACAAATTAACATTTAAAAGGCCAGACTAGACCTTTGGTACAATCATTGCTCTGACTACCATTTCCTATGTAAATATTACTATCCCCAACTATCAACATCGGTCAAACTGTCAGCCTGATCTCATAAATACCTCTGAGGACAAAAGAAATCTGGACAAAGCCAGAACTAATGGGGTGACAAAGGCCCCAAAAGGAGGACAGATTTTTATAAATTGCTCTTATAAACTTAAAATATTGCTAGAACAGGAAAGATTAGTTGTGTAAAATCTTACCATAACCATAGATGTCCTTCTCTTCCATGTTGCAGTATTCTCACATGTGGAATCCTCCACCTCAGGCGACCCAACGTCCGGCTCATATACAAAAGCTTAGCCTGGCTGCTGTAAGGTACATGGGATGCCACACACTGGTACCTTAAACAGTGGGCCATAAATGCGATGTACGCACACAAAGACCTCAGAACTGAATGCCCAGTAGGGTAACTAAAAAGATGTCCTATAAGGGTAAGAGGGAGGGGTAAGGAATACTGCAACATGGAAGAGGACATCTATGGTTATGGTAAACGTTTACCCAACTAATCTATGTCCTTCTATTTTCATGTTGCAGTATTCTCACATGTGGGAGAGTACCAAAGCTCAGTCAGATAAATGGGTGGAGGAAGATGCAGCAGTCTCCATGAAACCATGGAGGATGGCTTTAGCAAATCCTGCCCTAGCTCTGGAGATGTTATCTAATTTATGTCTATTGAAAGTATGGACAGAGGACCATATAGCTGCCTCTAGGATGGTGGCCATATCAAGGACTTTCAGGAAGGCCCCTGAGGAGGCCACAGCCCTGGTAGGGTGGGCTCTCACAGTGTGGGGTAACTCTTTACTGTGGAAGGCGTAGCATAAGGATACAGTTTTAGAGATTAAGGAGGATATGGTCTGTTTGGATACAGCTTTCCCCAGGGCCCTGGGGTGAAAGGATACAAAGAGCTGGTTGGACTTTCTGATGTCCTTAGTCTTATCCAAATAGAACCTCAGCTGTCTGTGAACATCTAGGGAATGGAGCACTCTCACTGTCATTCTGTGGTGAAGGAAAGAAGGTGGGTAAATGGATAGACTGGTTAAATGACAGTTCATTGACCACTATGAGCATGAAGGAAGGGTTAGTGTGAAGGGAGACCCTATCCTTATGAAAAATGAGGTAAAGTGGAGAGGCCATGAGTGCCTGTAGCTCTGAGACCCTTCTGGTCGAAGTAAGGGCTACAAGCAAAACAGTTTTCCAGTTCCACATCTTTAATTTTGTGGAAGCTCCTGGTTCAAGGGGACTAGTAGTAAGTTTCTCCAGAACAAAATTCAAGTCCCAAGGAGGAGGAATGGGTTCCCTTGGTGGCTTGATAAGCAGGACCCCCTTGAGAAAGAGCTTCACCTCCAATGTGGACAACAGGGGTGGATCAAGAGGTAAACATGCTGAAATAGCAGACAAATGTACTTTCACTGAAGAATATGAAAGATCAGACATTAGGCGCTCGCACACATAGGCCAAAACTAGAGGTACATCCACCAAAAAGGTGTCTAGTTGCCTTTGAAGACCACAAGCAGAGAACCTTTGCCATTTTGATAAATAGGATCTCCTGGTAGTAGGTGTCCTGGCCTCCTGGAGGAGACAGCACATCCTCTGAGTAACAGTGTCTGAAAAGGATCAGAAGTTTATCACCCACAGGGTAAGACCGAGGGTTTGCAGGTGTGGGTGAATGAGAGATCCCTTCTATTGTGTGATGAGGTCCACCTTGTGAGGCAACTTGTGGTGACTGCCCTTGGTTAATGATAAAAGGAGGAACCGGTGCTGCCTTGGCTAATAGGGGGGTCACTGAAAACATTTTTTGCTTGTACCTCTGAATTTTCAGCAGGACCTTCTGTATTAGAGGGAAAGGGAGAATGCATACTGGAACATCCCCTTCCAGAAAATTTAGGAGGCATCCACTCTCCAGGCTTGTGTTGAGTAGGAACTTGAGCAGAACAGCTGTAATTGTTCTGGGGGAAGCAAACAGACTTATTTGCGGTGTGCCCCACTGGTGGACAATGTCTAGGAAGACATCCCTGTTTAACATCGATTTAGGGACATTGACCTGCTGAGGGCATCTGCCTGGTCATTGTCCTGTAATGGGATGTACACTGCTTGTAGTGTTTTCTTAGACTAAGTGGCCAGCTCCGATGCTTGTATGGCCAGTCTGCAGAGTAAAACTTGGTCCCGCCCTGTTTGTTGATGTACCACAGCACCGTGGTGTTGTCTGTGAAGACGTGGAGACGACCTGGATGCAGGAGAGGGAGGAATGCATTCAGGGCTAGGAGAAGTGCAGTCATTTCCCCTTATATCAATGTTTTTTTTCTGGAGGCAAGGCTCCCACTGAGTCTGTACTGTGAAATCATTCATAGTGGCTCCCCATCCCAGATCTGTGGGATTTGTGTACATGGGTTGAACTGCATTGAGGGGTTTTAAAGGTAGTCCTGGATTCAGGTGAATTTGCTTAATTTAGCACCTTATTTTTTTTCAGGCAGGGAAGGAAGGGTACATGGAAGTCTAGGGGTGGTCATGTTGGGACCAGATATTCCTCAAGTACCATTGGAACTTCCTCATGTGTAATCTAGCAAGAGGCAGCATGGGAGAGTAGCTGCTATCAGAACTAGTAGACAAAGAAATTCTCTGACTGAAATGGAGTTCTGTAGGAGTAAATTCTGAAAGAAAGTGGTCAGAGAAGTGACCTTTTCCAGTGGGAGAGAAAGGCCTTCAAGACATCCATCTTTACTTTGCAACCCAAGAATATTTTGTCTTGGGAGGGAGTAAGGGAGGACTTGGGTAGACTGACTGTGAAACCCAGACTTACTAGAAGGGCAATGATGAATTGGAGGTGTCTCTGTAGAGTACTTGCTTCCTCTGCATGAATGAGGAGGTCGTCCAAGTATTGGAAGATCTGTACACCTTTTGTTCTGCAGAAGGCTACTACTGGGGCTAGACACTTTGTAAATACCCTTGGTGCTGTAGATAATCCAAAGGGCAAGGCAGCTAACTAACAATGCGAGTATGGGTGGATGAGGATGTGAAGGTATGCCTCCTTCAGGTGCAAAGTGGCCATGGGTGTCAAAAGTGGAAGAAGGGTTTTTGTAGGGATAGCATGCGGAAGGAAGGTATGTGCAGAAAGGGATTTAGAAGTGACTGGTCCAGGATGGGTCTATATGAGCCATCCTTTTTGTGGACCAGGAAGAGCCTGGAATAAAAACCTTGACTTTCTTGCTCTGGAAGGGACCCGCTCCATAGTTCCTTGAAAGAGTAAATCCTGAATGACCTGAGGGACGAGGTGGATTTGGCTTCTTGGAGGGAGGGGAATGCCTTTTGGAGAAGGTCTTTCCTGCCAAGTCATAAAATACCCTTTTTCCACAATTGAAAGAACCCAGCTGTCTGAGATGATTTGTTTCCACAGGGGGAGACAGTGAGAGAGGCGGGCAGAAAAGGGCAGATGATGCAGGGTGTTTAGCCAATCACGCATTGTTAGATCTGTCAGAGAAGGGCTGCCTAGGAGTAGTGTGAGAGTAGATAGTTCTAGTGGATGAGGGTTTTCTGGCTCCTTTCCTTAGCTTTGAAGAAGAGGAAGGTGTGGGTGCCCTTTTAACAAAGCTTGGTTTTGCTGGGTAGTTCCTACTGAATTTAATAGTTGGGAATGCATGCAGATGCTTCAGATCCTATAGTTCTTTGCTTTTTTTCCTGCAGATGTTTGAAAAGCTCTGCAGACTGCTTACCAAAAAGGAAACTGTTGTCCAGGGGGCATCCAAGATCTTGTTTTTGAAGTCATCTGGCAGACGTTGAAGTGTGAGCCAGTAATAACTATGTAAGACAAAAGCTGATGCAGCTGACCTGGCTGAGGCTTCAGCAGCATCGTAGCTGCATTTTATTGAATGCCTGGCTACTTGTGCTGCTAAGGAAAGTTTTGAGGCAACTTGAGGCTTAGTTGGGGAGTCAGGCACAGAGAAGAGTAGACTAGAGGCCTGGGAAACTAGATCTAGGGCATACTTTACCATACAAGTCTATTAACTGATGGCCCTAAAGGCCAGGGTTGAGGACGTGTAGACAGTCTTTCCAAGCCTGTCCATTGCCTTACTGTCCTTACCTGATGGCAGCAGAGAAGAGGATGGGATCTGTCTAGATTGTCTGACTGTGACTGACAGCAATCACAACTGGGTCTGCCATGGGAGGAATGATAAGATATTTGTAATCATCAGGAACCGTGTAGAACCTGTCTGGCCTTTTTGGGGCTGGTAGCAGGGATTCTGGGGTCTTGGAAGCAGAGGCAAAGGTGTCCAAGTATGCAGGAATCACAAAAGGAATAGCAGAGGGGGACTCCATCTGCAGAAGCTCGAAGTATCTCTTCTGCACCTCCGTCATTTGGGTGGAGTCCCACTTGAAATATTCTCTCATTTTGGAGATTGTTGCCCCAACGGTTATGTCTTCTGGTGGGGAGTCCCCTTCCAAGGAGTCCTCATCTAAGGAACAGTATTCTAGGGGAGAGGTCAACTGGAAGGCACAAGTGAGAGACTCAACAGAGGAAGGAAGTGTGTGTCTTCCTCAAGTCTGTGGAGGTGGTATGGAGCTAGCAGAGGCAGGCCTGAGACTTAAATTTGGTAGGGCAGGAGTATGTGAAGCAGTAGGCCTCAGGGCCATGAAGGCCAGAAACAGTGACTGGGAAAATGCCTACCAGTTCAGCTGAACTTCCATTGGGGAAGATAATTGCCTAGTCTTTTGTTTTCTTTTAAGAGGAGTCTTTTGAGTAGTCTGAGAGGTTAAAGGCCTAGTATCAGATGTCAGGCCTGGGATCATAGTGTCCTCCTCAGAAGCGAGTAATGGTGGCCATACAGGTGAGCTTGGATCCCCCCCAACATTGGAGACTGACGTCACAGAAACCTCTGAGGACGCGCTGGCTGGAGAAGCAAGGGTGGCTTCCGAAATGGTACCCGCCAAAGTCGACAGTCCTATCGGATGTTCCTCAGCCCCTAGACCAGAAGTTGGTGAGATGTCTGAAGTCAGAGGCACAATGTCAGGCCTAGAGACTTTGGCTTCTTTTAGGCGGTGGATCCATACCGAGGGCAAGGTGCTTTAGACGTTGGGTCTTCTACAAACAGTTTGAGGGTTGCCAGATGGCTATGCAGGATCTTAGGGACGAACGACTGGCAGATCTTACACTCTGTATGGTCATGGGATGGCCCTAAGCAAAACAAGCAGAGGTCCTGTGTATCTTTGTGTGGAATTTGCTGACTGCACTTACTTTTTTCCTTCCTAGATGACATGGACGGAATCAGCTAGCAGATAAACAGCAACCTAAACATAGCCAAAAACAAGGAAAGATTCCCCAAAGGGATACTTATCTTTAACAGTCAGCAGCATGGAGAAGAACAAGCAGGCTGACGCTTGACTGTGGCAGAGAAGTTCTGAGGTCTGTGCATGTAGATGTCACTTTTATGGTCCACTGTTTATGGCGGTCAAAAAGAGCCTTCCTGCGCGAAAGGCAAATGCACGGCTCAAAAACCAATGTAAAACACCAACAGAAGAGCCAGCATACTGTGTTCAAGGAATCACTTTATTGTTGATAAAACAAAAAACAGACCGGTTTCGGCCAGAAAATATCACAGCCTTCTTCAGTGCAAACAAAATACAACTGTTTAATCTTTAAATACACCTATCTAGGCTTATTGGTCCATCCTAGAATTGTTCATTTAAACCAGGTGGAAATAATCCACCCAGTTTTACAATCCAGTTTTTTTCTTTGTTAAAGATAGAGTGCCACCCAGTTTTAATGGATTTTTTGCCCTTAATGATGTCAATGACCATGAAAGAAAATCTGGCAGTAGGATGTATCAAATGATGTTTATATAGTGCATTGGTTGCCTTTTTGTTTTTGATATTACTAATATGTTCCGAAATTCTGATTCTCAATGGGTGAGAAGTCTGACCAATGTAAAAGGAACCACAAGTACATGTAGCTTGATATATTAACCAATCGGTGCTACAATTGGCAAAAAAATTTGTATCATAAACTACAGAGCTATTGCGACTAGAGAATTGTTTGGATTTTGTCACCTTGTCACAGTGGATACAATGTCCACATGGATAACAGCCAACTAGAGGATCACCTGATAAAGTGGTTTGTATATGTTGGGATGGTTGATACATAGACCCATGTTTGTAATGATTAAAACAGGAACTAAGATTTTTACATTTCCGATATGAAAACTGACATCTTTCTGGTATAATATATGCTAGTTCATCATCACATTGTAGAATATTCCAATGCTTATTTATACTTTGAATTAAGTTCCCAGTGTTTCTAGCGTATGTTGTAACAAACCTGATGGGTTGGGCTATTGAGATATTATGGTCTTTGTACCTTAAAAATTCTTCTCTGTTGAATTGACCAGGTTACTTGCTTGTAACACATAACCCATACCATAACCCCTAGATTTAAACCTATTCGTGAGATCCTTCCTTTGATTTTGAAAAGAATCATCATCAGAGCAAATGCGCTTTAATCTAATAAATATTTTGGGCTATGTGTGGTGGATGGAAACTAGACGCATGAAGGATAGTATTGTATTGGGGGTACTTCCTGAATACTTCAGTGCTAAGCGTATGATGTGGTAATCTATTAATGATCACATCCAAAAACGTGATACTATTCAGATCATAATGGACAGTAAATTGTAATCCCCATGGGTTGTTATTCAAATAAGATATAAATTCATGTAACATATCTATCCCTCCCTTCCATACCATCCAACAATCGTCTAGAAAACGTCTCTAGATATCAATATGTTCTAAATAGATGTTATTCTCATGATCATAAATGAGATGTTTCTCAACAAAGCCCATAAACAAATCAGCATAAATGGGAGCAAAAGAAGCACCCATCGCTGTGCCCTTTGTTTGTAAATAACAAGTATCCTGATAGAAAAATGCATTACTATTGAGAACATGCCTAGCTAACTGTACCAAAAAAGAATTAAAGTCAGAATGATATAGATTGGTTGCTTCAAGCCAGTATGTTAAAGCCTCCAGACCAGATTCATGTGGAATATTCGTGTATAAAGCGCACACATCCAGTGTACACATCAACCAATCAGGTTCCAATTGGCTGTCTGAAACAATCTGCAAGAAGTTTGTGGTGTCCTGTAATCGAGAACGTACTAGATGGAGCAAGGGCTTTAGGTGTTTAGTTAGATAGAGAGACAAGGGTTCTGTAATATAACCCTTGCCTGAAACAATGGGTCTGCCCAGTGGGTGAATGGGATTTTTGTGAATTTTCGGCAAAAAATAAATATATTGATTTGCTGGATCCTGTATCATTAGTTGATGCATAACATCATTGGTAATAATGTCTTCATCTCTGGCCTGAAGTAAAAAATCATCAATTAATTTTTTAAACCGATGGATAGGATTAATATGCATCTCAAAATAATATCTCCCATCAGACAGCTGTCTTTTGGCCTCTTGATCATAATCACACCAGTTTAAAACAACCACAGCTCCACCTTTATCTGCATAAATAATAACAATGTTCTTGTTATTTTGTAGTTCCAGAATAGCTTGTTTTTCCACAGATGTTACATTATTCCGTTTAAAGTTTATCTCTGACCTAGAGAAATGCAGATCTTTGAGAACGCTATTCTGGAACTGATAAACCAAAGGATGCATAGGAGGAGAAAATGATGATTTGTGATATACAAACTTATCAGTGAAATTATTATCATTAATACCAAAAAACAAACCGTCTCAAATTTAACGTTCTGCAAAAAGACATCACATCTTGAGCAAACATATCCTCAGACACCATGAAACCCGGAATAAAAGTTAAACATTTATTAAGGACAGTTAAATGGGCTGGAGATGAAACAAAATCTGATAAATTCAAAACATTCCTGTTGTAATCCACTGCTAGTTCTGTATGACCATTTCCAACAAATTCTGGATGTTGTTTATACCTCCACTGTTTATGGCATCAGTGTGTGACTTCTCCCGCACCTTACAGCAGTCAGGCTAAGCTTTTGTATAGGAGCTGGATGTTCAGGTCACCTGAGGCGGAGGATTCCACATGGGAGAATACTGCAATATGAAAATTGGAGGACACTGCACTTTTCAGAAGGATACAAAGTCTGAAACATCAGTCCTCAATGATTTTTCCAGAAAACAGGTTTTATGAGGAACAAAAACATGAGGTGAAAATCTGAACATTCTGAGAAAATCTGGGCATTTGAAGGGTATGATCACATATATGTCTATAATCATCCTGTGATTCTGAGGGATGCTGGCATGATACCTGGCCTGTGTTTCGGTTAAAGAGGGTTTTCTAGATATGTCCGCATGACTGTATACCCCTCAAAAAATCTGACAAGCAAATTCATCCTGGTATTCGACATTTAAATTTCAATACTTAAGAAGTAGAGGTTGTGGCTGGCCCTGTAACCATAAAATCATTGAGCCTTGGTTTAAAACTCCATGTACATTGCGACTTCCCAATATTAACAAAGCACTTAGCCTTCCTGAAAGGTTCTCTTCCTCCATGAAAGTTCTCTTTGAAATAAACTAAAAATCTAGTCTTCACAGTACATTGTACCTAGAATCATTGCTCATCTTGATTACCACATCCCCACAAAAGCCTTCTTTTTATATGAAGACTCATTAGCAAGAATCAAGACAGAAAATCACTACAACTCCTAAGAATGTTTGCCACAACCCCATTTTAGATTTGTTTTGCTTTCATGTTTGCCTTCCTTGTATAACATTCCATTTTTGGGACTTTTCTTCTTTCAGAAAAATAGAATCATTTTTCTTTTTATGTCACTTCAATTTTGTTTTCAAGGATTTGTTGGCAGAGTGGGAAATTGCAGGGTTATTTTTCCGTACCTGTCAGAGATAAGAAAGCCTGACTTTGTATGCTATCTTAATTTAACAAAATTTGTACTGATGTACACTTACCACATTCATCTCTAGAATTCAAATTAAAGTTCTACCACCATATCTTGGAGTCCAAGTTACAAGCGAAATAAATTTATAAAGGTGTGTTAGTTTAGTACTGCTTTTTAATATACTTCAAGTACAAGTTCAGCATGTAACACCATTTACTTATAAAATATACTTTTTTTCTGTTTACTACTTTGAAGAGATAGCAACTGCATGCTACAGATGGTCTTCCTCTACACTAGCACTTTAAAGCAGCATTCAAGTTTATAATCTGTTACAACACCTTATAGCTGGTCTATAAGTGTCTAGAGTACTACCCAAAATATATTTGTATTCATCATCCCATAAAAATGCAACAGTTTTCATAAAGAGATCAAAGGTTTTACCCAGCATCATTAACAAATTTTTCATACAATATGCAGTCAACAAAATGGGAATGGATTCAAAATAATATGAAACAGCAGACCCCATTTTGAATCAAAGCTACCTAACATCATGAAGTTAACATCCTGACATGCTATCTTTTCCACCAGCTAGATGTAACAGATACTACAAGTTAACAATCTTTACTCATTACACAAATGATATATGAATATGTTTTTTTCTTTTTTTTTTTTTTTCAGTCAAATGTTTTTGATCTAAACAAACTTTTTAGAAGAGAAAAAGAATACTGGTATAATCCACTGAATATCAAGAAACAGGAAAATGCATTAGATGTAATTTTCACATTTCTACCGCAGAAACTGAATCATTAAAATTATCTGTTACATAAAATTATTTAAACAAATAAAACCAATTAAAATCAAATGTTTTCAGAGAAATGAACTCGACTACAGTTTCCCATATCAATACAGATGTCCAAAGGGCTTATCTTCCACATATGAACTAATCAAATATTCCACTCTATTTAACAAAGAGGGCATGCAATGGCCAGTTTCCTAACTGCTGGTCAATGCACCTAGTAATCAACATGATCCAGTTTTGATGACTGTATAAATTTTCATTAAAAAAGGATAATTCACACACAAGTTACTCAGCTTACTTAAATTTAAAAAAATCCCTTTAATAATGGACCTGTAATTAAGATTGCATTATACTAATTCAGACTGCATACCTCAACTCATTTAAAAATGGATGCGAAACAACACTGTTGTCTTCTTTCTGTAACTAAAAGGCCTAACTGAAATATCATCTTTTTAGTCAGAAGAGCTTGCAACCAGATAGATGTATGCAAACTCTCTTAAAAGCAGTTATATATAAACGGTGGTAATAATAACTATATAAGAAAATGATGCTTTTTGTAATGTCTTTCAATCTGAATGGTCTTACAGATAAATATAAAAAAGAAAGAGTAGTGACCTATATTTACAGTGCAAACAGCTATGTTACAGCAGATACACCTGGAAAGAACTGAACATGTGAATTTAATAAAGAAAGATTTTCAGGATGGTAATTCAGCGGAATATCAGGGGTAAAGGAAAAGAGGAGTACTTTAACTGTAAGAAGAGCTCCAATAGTGATAGAAGAGGGGAAAAAAGATAATAATGGAAGATATATAGTACTAAGGGGTAACTGGCAAGGGAAGAGGATTATACTGGCATGCATTTACATTCCACCTAAAACTGCTATAATGGAGTTTAAGAAAATTCTGGGAGAAATAATCAGCTTTCAGCAAGGAATATTACTTACAGGTGGAGACTGGAATTTGGTTTGCAACAGTGAAGATGTGTCTGGGGGCCTAGAAGGGAAAATATAACAAAAGAGGGGAGATTTTTGAAGAAATTTATAAGAATGTTTGGCATGGAAGATGTGCATTCAGTACTAGGTGTATGGAGTGAATTTACATATTATTCTCCACGATACAAAAACTGGGCTAGGCTACATAGATTTATATCTCACAGGAACATGTGCATTTAATTGAAGGTCCTGAAATGCACCCAATAACTACTTCAGATCATTAGCCAATAATCACTAAAATAAAAATGCAGGGGGTAATGAAATAACAATGAGACAGTGGCGCTTTCCCACCTATCAGTTGAAAAGACAGGAATTTAAGGACTGGGTTTTGGAATTAAGTCAGGAGCTACTAGAGAAGACAGAAATTTCTTCTGAAAATATAGCTAGTGAGTGGGATAAAATTAAAGTGGAGTTTAAAACTAGGGTGGAACTAAAGGAAATGGAGATATGGTTAAGAAGTAACAAAAATTACTTAGAGGGACTAATAAGTATTGCAAAATAGGGGGAATTTCTCAGAACAAGAAAAGGACTGCAGAATGCTAAACAGAAAATAAGGGATTACCTCTGTGATGACCCACAACTGGACCAGTAATCAAGGAACCTCAAGCCTCACCACTGGTAACAGTTGTGGACATACACTGAGAGGATGACAAGGTACAAACACACACACACTATTTCCAGACGCAGCTCTCTGTATCAAGTGCAATTTCCCTTAAGAGCACACAGAGACCACAGTCATAACGGGTCTGGTTTCTGCCTATTTCTCCAGAGCCCCACTGACACAGCTATAGAGTTGAGATCTCAGCTGAGTGGTCAAGCCAAGACCTCCAGCACCCTCTCTGTCCAACCAGTGCTTTGTGTCCCTGCCCAAGTAGAAGATACACACACACACTGAGGTTTGATTTACACACGCACACCTGGAAAAGGCTGGCACAGGTTTACCAGCTATGCCCGCTTTTGCCTAGACTATAAGGTAGTTATCACTACCACCAGCCAACATCAGCTACTTTAAGGCCCTTAAAGCGTGCCCAATCTTACGGTGCAATATTAATATTACTTCAAATGGTGACTGCGGTGGTGGTGGTGTGGTAGCGTTGTCGCCTCACAGTAAGACATTGTCCTGTTCGATTCTCAGCCAGAGCGTCTTCTGATTGGAGACATATGTGAATGGGCGTACCTTCGTTGAAGGTTGTGCATCAGGGCCGGCAACTCGGCACGTAAAAATCTACTGCCAATCATTAGCGGACCAGAGTTCCGCTGTGGAGACCCCTAACCGGGAAAAGCCGAAAGACACAACAACAACAACAAATGGTAGTTTGACCAAGAGCAAGGCTATTAGGAGTGGCCCGCAGTGTCACCAAATAAATATGCAAGTACTCTTAAAACTTAAATATGTCTCACAAAGATCAGCCACAATTAAAGGTTTAAATATATTTAGTAATAAATAATAAAAGAACAAGACAATACTAAATATATATGCATTAGAGTTCAAAACCAAAGTTAATATTTAAAACAACATTGCAGGACAGTATCAAATAAAGAAAAACATCTAATCTATGCTTCACTATATTCCTGACTGAATCTAAGAGAATTACTATCCCCTAGTTAACTTACTTAAGCACAAGGCAGATGTGGTGAATGGATCTTCTAGTTGTTGTCACGTCAAAGACAGAATACAGAATGCTGTCTCTCACAAAGAGACCTCTCAAATTAATCTCTCAAATATTACTGCTGGATAGCTTGCAGAATGACATTATTTCTTGTCATCTGACTCTTCAGATCTTTGGCAGATGCTGGAAGTCATAAAACAATCGCATTCCTTCACATTTCAAAACTAGTAATTATTTCACTTTAAAGACAATACAGAAAACTTCCTAGTACAAACATTGTGTCTCGAGCTGCCATAAAGTAATTTAATTTCAGCTATTTTTCTGAAGTTTTGCTGGACTGAAGTTAACTTCCTGTGTTCCAGTTTCCACTATTAAAATATATACAGTTAAACAGTTACAATAGTGCATGTATATTTCTGTTCTATTCCAGTAGGGCATGCTGTGGTTACATTTTAAGCACAAGCACTTTATAAAATATCTTTTCAACACATACGTCTGTACAAACCTAGTCTGATATATGCATAATGTATAGTTCCAATACATTTGCAACACAAGCATCTTATATGAATCATGCTGACATAGAATTATTTACAAAATTCCAAACAGCTGGGCTGGCAGCATCTCCTTTCATCACAACCTCGATAATATGCACAAGTTAAGAAATATTGCTGTTAAGCAACTGCTTTTTGATAAAAATTCTACAGCACAAAATCTTTTAGCACAACGACTCAGTTAACAGAAAGTAGAAAGCCAAGCTTATGGAGCCTATAACAAGGAAGATAATAACAGATCCTGTAAAGTATTAAAAATATTTTGGAAATTTTATGAAAGTTTGTATAAAGCAGAGAAATGTGGAAATCAAGAAAAGGTACAAATGAAAATGTTTATGGAAGAATTAAATATGCCAAGGTTAGATGTAGATGAGGCTCAATTACTAACAGTTAAGATAGGATGAGATAAAAATGGCTATGTATAAGCAATCTATAGGAGAGTCCCAGGAATAGATGGTATTCTTGTGGAAGTTTGGAAGCTAGGAGGGAAAAAAACTTATAAAGATCTGAAGGTTTTGTTTAACAGCATTTTAAGAGAAGAAGTACCAGCACCCTGGAAGAAAGCGGTGGTAACTATAATAACCAAACAGGGTAAAGATCCACTGGATCCAGCTTCATACAGGCACATTTCAATACTAAACCATGATTATATAGTGGTTACATCTATAACGGCAAAAGTGATACCAAAATTGACAAATATGGATCAGTGTGGTTTTGTGGAGGGCAGGCAAACATTTGACAATATTAATAGAACACTGATGATCCAGACAAGAAGCAGAATATAAGAAAACACCACTGTTATTGGTGGGTCATGATGCAGAGAAAGCATCTGACAGAGTAGACTGGGACTTCATGAGCAGGGTATTGGAAGCATTTGCTTTCTCTGATATAATTATGTAGTTGATTAGGAGCATATATATGAGGTTTCAGAGGCGAAAATTAATGTGGGTGGGGTCCTTTCTGATAACTTACACTAGAGTAGAGGAACTAGGCATGGATGTCTGCTTTCCCCTTTGTTGTTTGCATTATATCTAGAACCATTGACAAAGAAAATAAGGGACTCAAATTCAAGGATATAATTGGTATGGCAGTCAGGAAAAGCTGGCTCTATTTGCAGATGATATTTTATACATGCCAAAACCAGAAAGGGACATTGAAGTGTTGTGGAATATTTTAACACAGTTTCAAATGTTCTCGGGTTACAAAATTAATGAAGCTAAAACAAAGGCTAGAGCGGTAAATTATGTGCCCACACATGCATCGTTCCAACAATATCCATATTTTTGGGGACATGATAAAACAAAGTACTTAGAAGTGTGGATTAGAAAAAACTCTGTTGTGGCAACTAAGGATATGTGGGAAGAGACTAAAGAGAAGATAATACAAAAACTGAGAAACTGGAACCTTTGTTATAGGATATGGATACCAAGATACAAGCAATGAAAATTTTTTTAGTCCCTTTAGTCTTATATACAGGTCAGGCATATTTCTGGTATCCAGATGAGAAGCTGTGGATAGCAATTATAAAGGAGGTGAAGTATTTTATCTGGGAAGGGAAGACAGCAAGAGTGAGATGGGATAAGTTGATTTTTCCAACAGAACAAGACGGACTAGGATTATCCATTTTGAGGGGTTAATTTAGAGAGTAATACAGTTAAGGCTCTTTTACACAGCACAAGCAGAAAACTACAATTCAAAGTGGAAAGGAATGATAATTATACAGGTGGAAAGCTCAAGAAAGAAGGAGAGATTGGGGTTTTGGATGCAGACTCTTAAGGAGAACAGCAACAATTATACAGAGTATTATATTCATAAAGCAGCAGGGAGTATTCTAAGAACTAAACCAGCAAGAGAATGGAAAAAAAAAAGACTCTGCTGATAGAGATGATTGTGGTTAAGGATACAGATAATAGACAAGAGGGGGCTGAAATTTATTGGAGAAAACTAGCAAAGCAACCAAGGTATTGGGAGTAAATAACTAGAAAGGGAAAGGTAATAAAATGGAAGAGACCAAGAATTTATTTGGACTGCAGGTTAGAGACTGCCTTCTTATCAAGAATTGATATCAGAGTACAGGTAAAGAGAAAGAAATAGGGGGCTCTTAAATGAAAGACGAGCACTAGTAGAGTTTTAATAAGAACCTAGAACAGAAGCCACCGTTAAAAAAGGAATAATTAGTAGAGTATATAAAATATTGTATGATAACTACAAGAATCATTCAGAGGAGCTTCGAAAGGATTGGGAAGAGAGACTGGCTAAGCAATTCACAAAAAGCCAATGGAGGGATATATGTGTCTCTCCCAAACATGCAACAAAGTCTAGAAGATTTAGGATCTTTGCCTGAAAGTGTTTATATAGGTTTTTATACCCCAAGTGGACTCCAAGGTGGATAGCAAATGTTGAAGGTGTGACGGGCAGGAAAGACGTGGCTGGGAACATATGTTTTGGGAGTGTAGTGAGCTGGCAGACTAAGAATTCTCTGCGGACAGCTCTGTCAGAGATGCTGGGTGAGCAGATTGGGTTGACTGTGGAGATGATTTTTTCAGCCAGGATACAGAATCAGAATTGTCTAGACATGGTAAAGCCTTGCTGAATCTAATTATGGTGGCTGCCAAAATGCAATTACTAGAAAATGGAAATCAAAGTCTAGATCAACTTTACTAGAAGTAGTGAATATAGTAACAGAGATAAAACTACTGGAATTGGTATCTTTACAAAAGGGAAGGAGCAAACTACATAGGAAAAAGTGGCAATTGTGGGAACAATGTATGCAGAGAAGAAATGAGGTTTAAGAGGTAGGATTTGAATGAGCCATATAATGCTTAACTGACAATAACTGGCTAGATTATAAGTGATGTATAATGTTTGCAACTACAGTTGTTTCAATGATGTCTGTGATGTATAATATTTGCAAGTAAAGTGGTGTTAATGTTGTTTTTCATTTATATAAATGTAAGATTACCTATATCATATGTGATAATTTAATAAAGATGTTTATTGGAAAAAAATAGATGCCTGCAAACACTCTTGATGAGAACTTTTTTTCTGCTAAGTTAAAACATTTACTTTTAAAACCCTTGCCAAATGTAGACATTTATTTGATCCCACAGCCGTCTGATCTTCATGGCACCAAATGAAAGTGTGCTATTTATTAAGCAACAGAAAGGACAACCTTACCATAACTGTTTGCAATCATGGATGTCTTTTGTGGTAGTCACCCCAGTTATATCCCTCTGTGCGTTTGTAAGGTGTAGCTCACAACATAATGCATACTGTTTCTGCAACTGTTTCCTAGAGGCATTTTTGGTTTGTACATGAAGAGCATAGTTTCAGCAGATAAGTAGTTAATATATCAGGTCTTGATTTTGAACCATGACCAAAAAATGCCAAACTTGAGGTAAAAAATATTTAGTGCCAACCACTAAAATAACAATTCTAGTCTTTAGCAAATATTTCTGACAGAAAAGAACAACTTTTCTTCACAAAAAATGAAGTAGAAATTATTCCCCAATGGGGTACTTATCAGCCTGGCTTTGGTGATGCACTAGACTGTCAATCCCTCAAATCTACCAGGAAGGAGTGCATTTTGACAGCAAGAAAGTTCTGCATTTTGCCGCCCTAGCCACTGATTTTAAACAACGCTCCTCAAGCTATACAGTGGATAGCATACATGGAAGGTACTGCAGCTGTCCAGCTGGCCAAATCCTTCACATGATGTTATAACATACACCACTGCAAAAGTGATCCAACAAAGAACATATATATGTGAAGCATGTTATACCTCAAAAGTACTTACAACAGGTTAGACTACATATTCATTTACTTAAACATTTTCCAGTGGCAAATTAAATTGGAAAGAAAGTTCACATAATGATCTTTAACTTCTTTTACAGAAAGTTGTACAACAGAAACAGTGTGTCTAGGTTTGAATTGAAAATGGCACAGTGCATGTTTGTTGTATGCTGAGAAAGCAAATCCATGGATACTAGGGATGCATAGACTGACTTGGAACACCCAAAGTGTCCTAATTTTATATTGCCGAAAGGATGAGTAAATATTTGTATAGTCTACGGGCAGTTATTTGAATATAAGGTATTATACAGTGTATGTGCAAGAGATAGCTTATGTGGTTAAAGGACAGCCATATCAAAAATGAAAACACATTTTCAGCATATCTTGCACTTTTCTGCATTACTAATGTCTCTGTATCAAAGTAAGTGGTTGTTATTTTCTCATTTAAGGCACAAAATAGCCTGAAAGGGAACTTACACAATTAGTAGTCAATCCTTTCACCTCCCTGATGTCATTTTAGAGGGGCATACAGAAATTCTTATGATGAGAGGATCATTAACTGTGGTTCTCTCTTAACAACTTACAACAGTTCTGTGACTGCATCTCTCTCTGATACACCAATTTAAGGAATGCTTGAATGACAGGCTTGAAAATGTAGCAGAGTTAATTGTTCTTTTCAAAGTAACAACTGTAATGCAAGTGTGAGAAATCTGACTCCTGTGATTAATGTGCGTTACATGGACTGAGCTGGTTTGTGTTGTATGCACAGTTTTTAATACTATAGCTAGAATTAGAGTTTTTGATATTAATCTTCCTTCCCAAAATCAGTGACTGGTCTCAACAAAACACTATGTAATGCAAAAATGCCTTAACAAAATATTAGTAGTAACAAGCACTTTTACAGAAAATACAGTGCAGAAACAAATGCAAAATGAAATACTAAAAGAAAATCAAGAGCAAGATAAATTTTTTTCATTCTTTATTTGTGGCACTCGGTTTGATTAAAGAGAAAAACAATGGCAGAAAGGACAGCATTGTTGCCTAATAGCAAGAGGTTCTCTGGTTCGACTTTCAACTGGTCTGCCTTCTGTATGGAGTATGCGTATCCTCCTTGTGTTCACGTGGGTTTCCTCTTGTATTCCAAAGACATGCAGTAGATGGACTGGATACTCAAAATTGGTCACCTGTGAGTGGTATGAAAGAACAACCTTGTCACAGCTAAACACATGGCAGTATGAACCTCAGCTTTAAATGATTGTTTCTGTTAAAGTGACACCCCAACCCCAAGTGCAAACATGAGAAAAGGGTTGTGGGTGGATGGATGGATGAATGGACAGACAACTAATTTATAATAAGAAAAAATATTAAACTGAGTGTGTGCTGTGTTTTCCTGTTAATTTGCATCTACAAACTAAGCTTGAAAGCCCTGCTTCTGTTCATACTCCAGGCTACATTATTTACCTGAGGTGTGAGGCTGGCAATTTGCGACCAACAAAGCACATTTAAATGCCTTTACTTAAAAGCCTCTGTTTTCTTAATGGCTCTGTAGCTGGAAAAAGTGGCCTAACCTAAGTACCCTTCCATTATCAGTAGCATTCATGATGCAACAGAAGAGGAGACAAACTTAAAAAAGGCCAACAGAAATAAGTTCAGTCATAAAACAAATGGAATAATTGAATGATGCCACTTCTGTATGTGAAGTGATTAGTTATGGATTACAGAAAGGAAAATCACATTTTGGGAAGAAAAAAGTACAGTTTTGTACCTACCATAAATGTAGATGTTCGAGAGCTCATACAGCTGCAGTCATTACAGATGGGTTATCCTGCCGTCAGGCGGGTCCTCGGTCGGCCGAATTCCAAAGTCTAGGTCCGGTGTCGGTTGTCGTCGCTTCTTCCCTGATGTCAGTGCGGCAGGGGTACAAAAGAGGCAGCCGACGCCATTTTCTTCAGTTTTTCTTGCCCCAGATGTCAGGTGCCCCCAGAAGGAAGGCAAAAAATAAAGTTATGCAAACATGCAATACAGAATAATCAAAAAACAGTAGTTGCAAGCAAATACACCATAAGAGAATACCCCAAACAGGTTGTATGATAAGGTGTTTGTCATAAGGCCTGTCCTAAGAGGGGACGGAGGGGGGGTAACCTGGACTGCAGTTGTATGAGCACTCGAACATCTACATTTATGGTAGGTACAAAACTGTACTATGTTCATCGTGCATACAGCTGCAGTCATTACAGATGGGAAGAATCCCAAAGCTAAGTAAGGGTGGTAGGCACTAAGTGGAACTAGGAGGAGCGAGGATGCCCTGCAAGACTGCTGTGGCAAAACCCGCTCTAGATTTAGAGTATAGTGGAAGGTGATAGTGCTTGGAGAAAGTGTGTACTGAACTCCAAGTGGCTGCTTCCAAAATGTCCTTGGTAGGGACCCCCCTGAGGAAAGCTGCAGAGGTAGCTGTGGCCCTGGTGGAGTGGGATCTGATGCATGCAGGCACAGTTTTTCCATGAAATGAGTAACAAAAGCATATGCAGTGGGCTATCCATTTTGAAATTGACTGTTTGGAAATGGCCTTTCCTTGAGCACCTGTAGCATAGGACACAAAGAGTTGCTCGGATTTCCTGAATGGCTTTGTCCTGTCCAAATAATAACGAAGTTGTCTGTGAATGTCCAAGGAATGTAATAGTCTTTCCCCTTTGTTTTGTGGATTTGGATAAAAGGTAGGTAAGTGGATAGTCTGATTCAAAGCTACACTGGATACTACCTTTGACATAAAGGTAGGGTTGGTTCGTAAGGAAACTCTGTCCTGATGGAAAATGATGAATGGTTGCACAGCCATGAGGGCCTGTAGCTCCAAAACCCTGTGTGCTGAGGTGATAGCCAGAAGAAAGGCTGTTTTCCATGACAAGTATTGTAGTTCTGTTGAAGAAGCTGGTTCAAAGGGAGGAAGGGTCAGCTTTTCCAATACGAAGTTGAGGTCCCAAGCAGGGACTGGTGGTTTCCTTGGGGGTTTTATATTTTTTGCCCCTCTGAGGAACTGCCTTAAGAGAGGATGTGAGAATAAAGGAGGATCTGTGTTGTATTGTGCAGAAATGGCTGAAGCGTGGATCTTGATGGAGGAAAAGGAAAGTCCACTGTTTAACATCTCAGCTAGGTACTGTAAAATTTGAGGTACATTTATTACCCAAGGATTCTGGCCCTTTTCTTGATTCCAGGCACAAAATCGTTTCCATTTGGCGGAGTAGGCTTTTCTAGTACAAGGTCTTCTGGCCTCCAAGATGACATCCTGCACCTCCTTGGAGAGGAGAGTCTGTTGGTAAATCAAGGAATTCTCCATGCAGCTAGATTTAGGGTTTTGAGCTGGCTGTGAAGGGTTTTGTAGTTGTGCTGGGACAACAGAAGAGGGACTAGAGGTACGATCCATGGTGGGGAATGTGTCAGGCTTTTCAGGAGCGGATACCAGTATTGTCTTGGCCAGTCTGAAGCAATGAGAATCATTTGCGGCCTCTCTGCTCTGGCTTTTAATAGAACTTTGGGCAGCAGAGGAAGAGGCGGGAAGACATAAACTGTCAATGTTGTCCAATTGAAAGAGAGTGCGTCCACTTTCCAGGGCTGTGGATGATAGGTCCTTGAACAAAATTTTTTCAACTGGTAATTTCTGTGGGTAGCAAAGAGATCTATGTCTCGCTGTCCCCATGCCTGAGTTATCTTTGTGAAAACTTGAGGATGCAACTTCCATTCGTGTGGATCTGTCATATTTCTGCTTAGGTTGTCTGCCAGTGTGTTTTCCTTCCCTAGCAGGAATTGTGCCTGTAGTTGAATTTGCAATTCCAGTGCTGTGTTCCATAGGGTCATGGCTTGCCTGCACAGGGAGTATGAATGAGCCCCCCTCCCTGTTTGCTTATGTACCACATCACTGTGGTGTTGTCTGTCCTTATCAAGAGCTGGCCTGGATGCAGTAGGTCTTTGAAGGTCATAATAGCATTTTGCATGGCTAGCATTTCCTTTTGGTTGATGTGTAGGTGCTTCTCTTTTTGGGACCATTTTCCCTGAATGCACTGATCTGTCATGTGTGCTCCCCAGGCGTAGTCTGAGGCATCTGTTGTGATGATGTGAGTTACTTGAGGTACACAGAAAGGGAGAGCTGTGTTTCTTTGGCATGCTTGAGCCCACCACAAAAATTCCTTTTGAAGGCATGGAATGAGTGGTATAATTGTTTCCAAGCTGTGGCTGTGTTGAGACCATAAGTTTTTTAGGTACCATTGAAGTTTCCTCATATGCAGCTTTGCACATGGGATTAGTAGGATGCAAGATGCCATGAATCCCAGAGCCTGCAGGACTTTCCTTGCAGTTAGCCTGGTGAAAGTTGCCAATTTGCTGAAGTATTGAGACAGTTGCCCTTGTTTGTCTGGCCTGAGGTAGGCCATCTGGGCGATTACTGATGCCACGCATTTCGTAAACACTCTGGGCGCAGTAGATAAGCCAAAGGGCAATGCAGAGAATTGGTAATGGGTTGAACCTGCAAGAAATCTGAGGTATCTTCTGCAATCTTGTCTGATAGGGACATGCAGGTATGCCTCCTTGAGGTCCATTGTTACCAGCCAAGACTCCTTGCCCAGCATGGGAAGAAGCTGCTGTAATGTGAGCATCTTGAATTTTGGCACCTGTAGATATGTGTTTAGGATGGATAGGTCTAAGATAGGTCTCCAATCTTTGTCTTTCCTTGGTACCAGGAATAGTCTGGAATAAAACCCTTGACCTTGTTCTTTTGCAGGTACCTCTTGAATCACTTTCATGTCCATGAGAGCGGAAATTTGTTTTTGTGCCTCTGCCCTTTGATTTTGTGGCAGGTTTGGCATGCCTCTCATTTTTGGAAGGGTGTGAAAGTGGAACCTGTAGCCTCTGTCTATAATGTCCAGAATCCATTTGTCTTTTGTAACAATATGCCAATTTTTTGAGAATAATGCCAGTTTTCCGCCCAAAGGTGCTGCCATTAAAGCTTTGCTTGGCAGGTGTAGGGGGAAGTCATTGTGTCTGTTTTCTAAATGACTGATCTATCTTCTCCACCTCTTGGGGTTGGTGCTTGCCACTGTCTGGCTCTGAAAGATCCTTGAGGTTGCCCTCTCCCTCTTGGGCGTCTGTATCTGCCCGTGGCTGGAAAGGACCAATTTTTTGAAGGCCAGTTTCTGCTGAAACGTGGAGGTTGTACCTGCAGGAAATCTTTCACTGTTTGCATTGATTTCACTTTTTCCTCCATTTTCTTTAGTACCTCCTCAGCTTTAACACCAAACAATACATCTTTTTGAAGAGGTGCATCTAATAATTTAGCTTTGACATGATCTGGTAAAGTTTGCTCTTTGAGCCAAGCATGCCTATGTATAACAGACCCCGTAACAGCAGCTCTACATGAGGCCTCTAAAGCATCAAAACCACACTGCAAGGTATGTTTACCCACTTGCTCTGCACCATGCAACAAATCCTGCAACTCTTTTAAATCTGGTTGTTCTGGTTGTCATTTTGCTTTTCAACTGAGATAACAAAAACTGTTGATACTTTAACATATGGAATTGACTGTTTAATGCCCTCATGGTTAAAGTGGCCGAGGTATACACCTTTGTCCCCCACCTTTCTAAAGCTCTGGAATCTCTCTCTGAACGTAATGGGTTTTTAGCAGTAGAGGCCTTAATTCCCTTGGGACCCTGTGAAATAGTTTCTGGGTCAGCAGTATGGCTTTTATATAGGAACTGGTGAGAATCAGGAACCCAGTAATACCTGTCTGGTTTAACAGGAGCTGGAGGTAAAGAATCTGGATTAAGGCTGGCTTCTGTGTACACATCATCCAATATATCTAAAACAGGAGGGATAGCCAGGGGCCTATGCTGGGGGAGCAGAAGAAATTCACTGAGCCTTTTCTTGGAATCTGAGTAATCTTGGCCTTCCCAGTGAAAGTGTTCCCTCAATGTATGCAGGGTTTCCACAAAAGAGTAGTCCTCAGGGGGGGAGACCGAGGGAATAGACTCCTCAGCAGAGTCTTCGAAAGGTGAATAGGCGTAATCTTGGTCCTCAGAGTGTTCTGAAGTAATAGAAGCTTGATCTGAGGAAGGGTAGTCTTCCTCTAATCTGGGTCTTTTGTCAGAGGGGGGTTGAGAACCCCTAATAAGAGTAATCAAATCCTCAGCCATTTTAAGCATCTGCTTTTTAGGCATGGGGCCTTGAGAGGAGGTCTGAGGACCCTGTTTTTTGGTTTTCATGGCTGCTTTAGATTTAGTGAAAGCTTTAAGCCTGAAAACACCTTGAGAAATGGCAGGCCTGTCTAAATTCTGAGTTTTCCCACCAAGAGTGGCGTCGGTATCTGCAGTAGGAATGGGGACCGAGGAGCCTGCGACCTCGGGTACTGTAGTCACTGGTAATGTAGTGTCATCGGTACTCAGGGGCTGCGTAGGTGCCTCGCTGAGAACCGGTAGTCGGCCTAAGCGTGGTCTCAGTAGTCGGTGCGGACCTTGGATGTCGGTCCTTATCTTTGCGTCTTTTGCTCAAAACTGGAGTCGGAGTATCCGACGACATGATAGAATTCAATTTTTTGCCAAAATAATGAAGGGCGAACTCCGCCCGGCACTTAATAGTGCGCTTGTTGAATATAGCACAAAAACGGCAGGCCAAGACGTCGTGGTCTGGGCCTAAGCAAGGTATACAGAAAGAGTGGAAATCCTTATGCGGTATTTGCTTCCCACAAGAAATGCAATTATTAACTTTGTCTGACATCGGTCTGAGGCAAGAAAAGTTTCCCCAACGGGGTACTTAGCTTTCAAGAAGACTTCGGCTGAAATACTTTCGTAAATCTTAGGAGCTGGCCGACCGGCACTTGCGAACTGCTTCTGCTTCGGGCACTGCACAGCAAGAAAGACTGAAGAAAATGGCGTTGGCTGCCTCTTTTGTACCCCTGCCGCACTGATGTCAGGGAAGAAGCGACGACAACCGACGCTGGACCTAGACTTTGGAATTCGGCCGACCGAGGACCTGCCTGACGGCAGGATAACCTATCTGTAATGACTGCAGCTGTATGCACGATGAACATCTAGGCATTTGGGTGGAGTTCTCATTTAAACAATTCATGTTATATACAACTACTGCAGAAACCTGAGTCGGTAGTAAAACAAAGAGATGAGGATGTTACGACCAGGGAGAAAAATCCCTAAAGAAGAATATTGCCATGATAGAGGGGTCACAAAGAATGGCGGTTCAACCAGCACTGCATCTAGCAGTAAAGACGGGCTTGGGACAAACTGACAAACTACATGAGAATCTTAATTAAATGCAAGAGTAAGAACCTACAAAGGCCTGCAGGGTGAATGCAATATATATGTAAATAATCTACATTCATTTGCTATGCTGTCATGGAACTCAATGCAAAGAGTCAATCAATCAGGACGTGTACAGACACACACACACATACACACACAAAACATTAGCAGGAAGTCCTAAAATAGCCATCAAATGTTCTAACTTTGAATTTCATGAAGAGTATACATTTAAGCCCTACTGATGTTGTGAAACACTTGTTTTTATAATCTCCCTATAACTGAGCCAAGCTGCTTGTTTTCAATTGGAATGCCTTTGCTTACTACAAGCAATGCACTTCAAAAGCAGTCAAACCACACCTGCTGATACTGCCTCTGTAGTTGGCTGATGCTTTGTACCTTAGTTGTTAACTACTATGAAAACCCCTTCCTTAGAACAGATACACAAGTTTCAAGTTTACTAACACAACTTACAAGATGCAGTTCACAATGTAGAGATCTAACCAACAGAACAGGCAAGACAGATGCCCAGTTCACATACAGAACCTTAATCAAAATCTCCAAGAGTCATTAAAATAAATGGAACATAGGCAATTACTGTATGTTATTGTTTTTCTTTCGGCTTTTCCCGGTTAGGGGTCACCACAGCGGAACTCTGGTCCGCTAATGATTGGCAGTTGATTTTATGGTGCCAGCCCGATGCCCAGCCTTCAACAAAGGCACGCCCATTCATGCATGTCTTTCGAACACGACTCGACTGCGGGGAGGACATGCAGACTCCATACAGAAGGCCCTCCAGCAGAGAATCGAACGGGAGAACCTCTTGCTGTGAGGCGACAATGCTACTAAAATTCTGCAGTGTCATAAATTCAACTCAGTTTGCCAGAAGACAAATTAACAACCACACCACAGTTTAACTGAAAACAAAGAAAAAATGTAAAACCCTGAGTTATCTCAGCATGCTTTACTAGTGCCACAGAATCATGTGCTGAAATAACTCATTTTGCTGACTTTTTAAATAAATAAATAAAATGGTTTTAAGGGCTTCATCTCAAATGAGCTAGAAAAAAGTAAGAACTAGAAAATGACTAGAGAGCGGCATAACCGTCGAGGATAAAATACTGACATCAAATTTAGTATATTAAAATACTTAACCTTAAATATTAATAAAAAGACCTCAAATTCAACATGGAAATAAAGGGATGCCATGTTGTTTATTGACAATGTTTCTATTCCTGCCTTTGGGACATGCCTTGGCTTCCAAAACCAATGCATTTGATTAAGTGCAGACATCCTCAGTTTAGGAAATAACTGATGTCAATGTGCACCTGTTTAGAAAACAACTCATGTTAGCATTTTCGCAGTGTGACTTTACTTCAACCTGTGACATTTGGTAAGACATACTTGTCATAAGTTTTTAGGACTGCTCACTTTACAAGGAATCTTCATTCCATTAAGCAATCTGGGGCAAATTTTACAAAATGCACTGCTCACTGGCAGAAATTTCATTGTAGAACACGGAAAAAACAGTATCGCAAATTATGATGACCACTGAACCAGTAGCTCATTATGTTTCCATGTACATAAATAACACACAAGTATGTTACAATAATTGGGCAGGTGAAATTCTAGGCTACAGTCAGAGTGTCTCATAGGGCTCTTTCCTGAACCTGTACTTGTTTAAGTTGTACTTTCAGATTATCTTTTTCAGATAAGGTGTTCTATAGTCTGTATGCAGATGACTTGAAAATTGTACAACTGACTGCATCTGTTAAAAAGGATGTCAGCAAAAGGATATGGGTAGATTAAGATTTTTGTTTTCTTGATTGTATCAACCAGTTTATTTATTTACATTTGTTGAGCAGGAGTGACCGACTGGACGAAGGTCCATTTTCAGTGGAGGCCCGGGGAGAAAAGCTCCACAGTTAAAATAAACAGGCAGTAGTTACATTGGATTACATAGCGATTAACAATTTGATTAACATAGCAATTAATTACATATTTACAGATGAAGAACATAGTACATCAGTAGACAACTAGAATCTTTATCATGCGAAGTACATAACAGACATTAACAAATGTTACAATAAGAAGTTCCTGCTGTACAAGTACTAGGCTTATGAGCATCTGAGCTTGCTATAATCAAAGTAGTTAGTGGGGTGGCAAGAAAGGTAGTGGTTGGACGGGGTGGGTGATATTAGATTGGGAGTTGCAAGGGCATAGCCAGCATGTTTTTAGGTGCGCTTTTAGTAATGTTTAGAAGTGGGCGCATGATGGTACAGAGGTAATTGTGGGTGGGAGGGAGTTCCATAATTTGGCTATGGTGCAAAAGAATAGTGCTTCACCAGCAGTGTTATTGTCTTTAGTGATCTACAAGTGATTTTTGTTACTGGATCTTAGTAGTCTGGTGGTGCGATAGGGTTGGAGCAGATTATGGAGGAATGGGACATTTAGTGGATGGTTTACTAGTTTGTGGGCGAGTGAGAGTTGATATCATTGAAGGAGGTGAGGGAGTTCAGCAAGTGAGAGACAGTGGTGACTATGGTAGGATGCCCCTGTGGCGAATTTGGCGATTTTGTTGTAGCAGGTCTCTAGCTTGTTTAGATCGCATTGCCTTAGGTTGGTATATATTGGAGAGGCATAAAGTAGGGTGGAGATAAGGTGGGAATTTGCTATTGAAACCTTTGCTGCTTTGGTGACAAGTTGCTTATTTCTGTATAACGCTCCTAGTTTTTTGTGGACTTGTTTTATGGTCATGGATATGTGAATGTCAAATTTTAGCTTATTGTCCATTTCCACTCCTAGCAATTTGGTGTGTTCAGTTGGGTATATAGTGGTGTTGTCTTTTGCTGTGATGTTAAAGTGAGAGTTGTTTTGAGTATGTTTGGTGGGTTGGAAGATGAGTAGTTTAGTTTTGTTTGGGTTGAGTATTAATTGGGCATCGGATAACCAAGTTTCAACAGAGGAAAAGGCTTCCTGTGTGACTTTTTGCAGTTTGGGTAGGGACTGGGCTGAGCAGATGATGGTTGAGTCATCTGCTTATTGTATGAGTGTGCCATGTTTGGTGGCAGAGGCTAGATTATTGTTGAAAACAGAGAAGAGTAGGGGTCCAAGGATGGATCCTTGGGGAACCCCTATGGAGACAGGTAGTTGGGGAGATATGTCATTCTGCCATACAACGGATTGTTGGTGGTCAGACAGTAACTCTGAAATCACTTGGTGACTGATTGAGAGAAGGATAGGTTATTGAGGACAGAGATGAGCTGTTTATGTGGGACCATGTCAAATGCTTTAGATAGGTCTAGGAAAGTAGCAGAAACAGAGACAGACATTGTTTTTATGCTGAAGGATAGTGTTAGTAAAGGAGAAGCAGTTAGTTAATGATAAATTATAAAACTCTGGGCTGTATAAAAAATTATACAAACTAAGAAATACAAAATCATGAAATTGTTGTTTATAAGTTGCATTACACCCAAATGAGAGTATAGGGTTGTCCAGGGAAGTAAACAGTGTGGGAAGAAATAGCCAGGGAATTGTTATGGCTAGGCTTGTATAGGCCCTAGGGCCGATAGCCTAGTACCAACCTATGAACCTATAGAATAATATGGAAATTTTATAAGAAAACTTGAATAAACTGGAAAGTGTACAGCAGAAATATATCAAGGCCATCCACAGATATGAAAGTTTTAAGTTATAAAAGACTAAAATACCTCAGCTTGTACACTGTCTCATGCAAATACTTAAAAGTTAAGACCTTATTCAGATATATGGGGTATTTAGAGATAACCACCTCTGTGAATGCTTGGGGTTATCAAAGAGTTATGGAAAGTCAGATAGCCTGTGTAAGATTTTTTATGAGAAGAAGAGAGGTGCTAATTGGTTCTCAGAGTTGTCGACAGCTGGAATAGACTACCAAATTATATTAAAGCAAACACAGTTTAGATACTTAATCAACTTGGACACAGATCATGGAGAGGACTGTGTTTGTATACAGGCTAGCTAGAAAGTCAACTGCCTGTGGCTGAAATAGTATGTACGTATGTATGTATGTATACAACTACTGAAGCCCTTCCAGCAAAAATGTGTTAGAACTTTTTTTTTGGGGGGGGGTCTGTTATCATTTACCCCAACTTAAAGTAAACTAGTAGCATAATGATTATGCAAAAATGTAACACTGTACTTACCTTTGGTGAGTGTATTTCAGGTATTTAGTTTAAATAATCACAAACTAATGGCAGTATTTGGAAAGACATTACTCTAAAAATATTTATGCAACTGGAAGAACAACAGTTTTAACTACTGTTCAATAAAAACATGACTTGGTTTCCTGACTGAATATCATATACTAAAGACTAAAAAAGAATTGCTTTTTTAATTATACTTGTTTACCAAAGACCTAGGAAGGGTGGCCACGGTGGTGCAGTGGTTAGTATTGTCGCCTCACAGCAAGAGGTTCTCCAGTTCGATCCTCGGCTGGGGTGCCTTCTGTGCGGAGTCTGCATGTCCTCCCTGTGGTTGCGTGGGTTTCCTCCGGGTGCTCCGGTTTCCTCCCACATCCCAAAGACATGCTGTAGGTGGACTGGACACTCTAAATTTGCCCTAGGTGTGAGTGTGTGCATGTGTGTGCCTTCCGTGGAAGGTTGAGTGCTGGGCTGGCAACTCGACACCGTAAAACTCCACTGCCAATCATGAGCAGACAGGTGATCCGCTGTGGTGACCCCTAACCAGGAAAAGCCGAAGAAGACCACCAAAGACCTAGGAAACAAAACCTTCGGGCCACAGCATAGTCATCTAGATAACGGTCATCAAAATAATGTCAGATAAAAAATAATCTGATCTCCACTGAAAAAAGCTTCAACCTCAACATGCCTGCATCCTTCTGGTGCCTCTCCTCTGGACTCTATCCAGCAGTTTAATATCCTTTCCATTACAAAGCCTCCAAAAACTGTATACAGTACTCAAGGTGTTGCACAACAGCCCAGTAAAATAGAAAAATCATTTATTTGCTTCTGGTGTTTAGCCCTCTGAGAAGGTATTTCAGCTTTCTGTTGCATTCTACCACTGTCCTAATTCTGCTCTTAGTTGTCCAGTCATCCTATGACCAATATGCATAAATACTTAGCTCCACTTCCCCAGCTAATACTTCACAATAGCCAAAGTGGGGTAAATTTGGATTTCTCTGCAAAGAACTGCAACCTTTTGTTTCACTTAAGTATTCCTAACCCTTCTTTAGACTCTTCCCCATTCCTAAAATGCTTCATATATCTATACCATCATCAACTAAAAGGTTGGTCTTGTTCTAGATATGTCTGAAACACACCATGAATATTTATTTCCAGTTTGATTACCGGGGAAGTCCACTGAGCCCAGAGACCCCATTTTCAGTGGAGGCCCGGGGTGAAAAGCTCCATGAATACTAGACCATGGACCCTGCAGTACTCCTATACTTACCTTACTCTTGATATTGTTTTGCTCATGACAGACTTTGCATACTACTTTCACTCAAGCAGCAATCCAGTTCTTCATATCAGGCCCTACAGCCAAATCTCTCTCTTTTTCATATCAACCTCCTCCTGCACAGAATAGAATCAAGGACCCTGATGTTGTCCAAGCAGATCATTTTTCCTGGCACTCCCATGTCAAATTATCCATCCCACAACAAATTCATTATGCTAGATCAGGTTATCTAATTTGTTGCTCTCCTGGAAACTGACCACCTAGGAAAGCAACCAAACATCTCTCCATCACATTACTTACCAATTCCTGGCAGGTTACTACATTTGTAGCCCACAGATATTTCCTGCCCCCCCCTACAAGAATACCACAGCTGTTTGTAAAAGGTCAATGAAATGTTCAGGCCATCCGCCAGCACGCCAACCAAATTTCTGAAAATACTAGAAGTAACATCTTATAACTGTGCTTTACACTCCCTAATGACACCAATCCACATCAGTCAGCAGTGATGGTTGATTTAGCACTCAATTATGCCCTCCCAGGATGAAACTCTTTCTCTGCATTCCTTCATTAAGACTGAAATGAAGCATTCATTTACTATGTCTGCTTTTCCACAGTCTTCAGTGATCTCCCTCCCAATTTTGCTCAGTCTATCAAACTAAGGCGCAATGATCCAGCTAGCCAAGATTGTTCATTATCTTTCAAAAAACTGACTTGCGGGTTGGAGGTATAAAGCTCTTACTGCGCCTTAAACAACCAGTGTTCAGTTGGTGGCAGGGACACTGAAGAAATGACAGGGGGATAATGGAAGTGAGTGGCCAATGTCAGCTTGTCCTTCTTGGGGAGGGGAATGGCAGCCTAGGCTCACTGCAATAAAGCACTGTTACCAGCATGGTGAGCTGTGATGTGTAAATGGTGCGCCACTTTAGGAGCTGGTTAAGAGCATACACAACTCCCAAAGGAAGAAACTGTGGAGCTCATAAGGCTGCTACTGGATGGCTGGAGTTGGGACACAGTCTCTGGCAGCAGTATGATGCTTCCCCATAGTACTCTCGTCTTCTCACCATGTCCCAAAATGGGTTGGGTTGAGCCCTGGGAGACTAATTTGAGAACAGCAGACCTGATGAATGATGAGAGCAGCTGGAGGCAGCTGATGGTCAGCTGCGCAAAGGAAAAGAAAAATACAACTTTCAGGTTTGAAAAAAGAAAAACATATTTAATATGTGCTGTCAGTCATAATAACAAACTGACTTAAACCCTGAGCCACAATACCAGTATCCGTCTTTGCATTCTGCCTATCACTCCTCATATCAACCTGCTCTCCCAGGGATAACCATTAAAGGCAACCTGTTAGAAGTTCAGCTTTGAAAAAATACAAATGTGGAGACGCAAACAAGAGCCTTGTAGTGGAAAAGGAAATATGATACAGGACCCTGCTACCACCTTACCCTTTTCAATAACACTTTCAAATAAAGGGACTTATGAGTCAGGAAATATTAATACTCAAACTGGTTGTATTTCTAGCTAATTTTCCAGTCTTCTTAAAACTGTAGGTTATCACTGAGAAAAAGTGTAGTTGTGTAAGAACTTACCATAACAGATGTCCTAATGATCACTATTTCAGTATTCCAAACAGATGGATTTTCACCACAGACATCCAGTCGGACTACCAAAACTTAAACCTTCCCTATAGCATACATCTGATGTATGACCTCAGCTCACAAGTGTAAGGATATACAGGCAGATGTACGAGCATAAATACTCAGACTTTCTCTAAGCCAGCAGTCTAAAGACAAGAGAAAGAGATAGTGGTCAACTTGAAGGGACCAAGCAAGAGGAGAGAGGAGCCCCCTCGGTCCAAGGGCCTGCCAAACAGGGCACAGAAAGAGAAAGACAGACAGAGAGAGTGAACACCAGGGCAGGGGTTTACCAAGGTGTGAGTAACAAAAGGAAATGGACTTAAGAGATCCAGCTTGCAATGGTTTGTTTAGATATTGTCTCTTTCATGGACTCTAGACTGCGCCAGCCAAACAGTTGGTCTGACTTACAAATAGATTTAGTCTTGTCCAAATAAAATCTCTGCTGCCTGCATATCTAGGGAATGTAGGAGTCTTTCTTTCTCAACCCACAGAACAGGTACAAAAGAGGGCAAGTTGTCAGCCTGGTTGAGAGACATCTCATTCACCACTTTAGGCATGAAGGAGAGATTAGCCCTCTGGAACGTCCAGTTCTTCTGAAAAATATGAAAATGTGGAATGGCCATGAGTTCCTGCAGTTCTGAGACTCTACTAACAGAAGTGAAAGCTAGCAACAAGATAGTTTTCTATGTGCAAAATTTGAGTGTAGAAGATATGGCTGGCTAAAAGGGAGACAGAGCAACCTTTTCTGCCACGAAATTGAAGTCCAAAGTGGGGGTACAGGTTTCCTCTGTGGTCTCAGATCCAACACCCCTTTCAGGAATTGTTTGACCTCAGGTCTGGACATAACAGGTGGACTGATGGGTAGACAGGCAGAGATGGCGGACAGGTTGGCTTTGATGGAGGAGTATGCAATACCTGCATTCATGAGCTCACCAAACTAAATTAAGAGGAGATGAACCCCTGACTTTGTGGGATCCTGACTGCTGATATAACACCATATAGAAAATCTCTTCTATTTGGCTATGTAGGATTATAGAGTGGTGGGTCTCCTTGCCCCTTGCAGAACCTGAAGCACAACTTCACAAAAAATGGTGTCTGAAAGGGATAAGAATCATATCATCCATAGGCTTAGGTGATTGGTTGGGATGAAGCAATTATTCCTTCTGCTGTGTGATGAGATCCACATTGTGGAGTAGTTTGTGGTAAATGCCCTTGGCTAAATGGAAGCAAAGTGGAAATCAATTCTGCCTTGGCCAAAAGGGAATCACCAGTAGAATTTTTTTTTCTTTCTTTCTGGATCTTTAGTAATACTTTTGGTATTAGAGGAAATGAGGGAAAGGTGCAAAGGAACCTCCATGTCCACTGCAAGCAGAATGCATCTGTCCTCCATGCTAAGGGGCAAGGATGCCTGCTGCAAAACAGGGGAAGCTGCTTGTTGTTCTCAGAGGTAAATAAGTCTATCTGTGGTGTTCCCTACTTGTGGAGAACATCTACAAAGATG
>NC_056745.1:807773402-807863402 GCF_019279795.1 Protopterus annectens
CTAACTGATTTGTTTGCTTTTCAATTGAATTGTACATGTTATAGGTCATATTAACGGTGAAAAAGTTTTTAAATGATTTAATGTGGTCTCATTGTGTGTACACTTTCTATATCGTGTGTGTGTGTGTGTGTGTGTGTGTGTGTGTGTGTGCATATATATATATATATATATATATATATATATATATATATATATATATATATATGGCTCTACATTAGAACATCGAAGTTTTGAAACTTTGAATGTTCTAATATCGACCCCTATTCAGTGAACGCTTACAATATCGAACATGCAGAACAGCAAATTATTTCCCAGGGAAACAATTTGCTGTTCTGAAACACATACACACAACACAAGCACACCAGAAAAACAGCAATCCACACACATACACTTAAAATCCTACATCTAACCCTACACTAAACTGTACATACACTACTATCTATCCACTTACCTTAACCCAAACCCTAACCCTAAGGTCAGTCACTATCGCACACTAACCCGAGCCCTAACCCTAACTCCCCTACCATGCCCTAACCCTAACATCCATCACAATCGCACACTTACCTGAACCCGACCCGTAACTTTCCACCACAGTGCTGAAAATAGCAAAGCCACAGAACCGGCCAACCAAATTCTTTCCCTAGGAAACAATTCAGTGTTCTGCAGCTTTGCTATTTTCAGCGGTCGCTGAATAGGGGTTGATATTAGAATATTCGAAGTTTCAAAATTTCGATGTTCTAATATAGACCCTATATATATATATATATATATATATATATATATATATATATATATACACATACATATACATATAATGTATGTGTGTGTGTGTTTATCACACCTGAACAGCTCAGTTTTGAACTTGCTACAGAAGGAGTATAAAATATATATTCTGAAGGAACCTCAAGAAAAAACAGTGATATAACAGATGGCCTCAATGCCAATTTTTTCTATTATGAAACTATGCTAATAATAAACTCTCTCTCAGTACCAATACACTGAACATTCAATAAGACTGAAGAGATGGGGATAAGGATTGTGAAGGTTAGTGGGGAAAAATAAATAACAAGACATTTTATTCAGTATTGCTGCTTTTTTTAATTGGCCAGACAGTCCCAAAGGGGCTACTAGATTCTTTGAAAGGAGAATCCCAGATGGGTAGCCACTTTGCTCAATTACTGGTTCCATTTAACAGTCAAGTTATAACAAAGGAATAATTAATTACTGGAATACTGACAGGTGTTCTCAAGTTACACAAGGCTCTGCTAGTACATTACAACCAACCACATACAGGTATCAGACAACTTGTCATTTCACTGATTTTAGGTATGCTATTTATCTAAGTTACTCCATCAATGTCAATGAAGCCGAAGTACATACACTAACTTGTATCTCTAGTGCTGATGCAGAGATGTATGTGCTTATCTGCCTGTGATATTTGTTAAAATAAATGAAGTTGTTATATGTGTACTCATGTACTAGTACTCATAGATCCATTGTAATGTTCTAAATACAACACTCCTTTTAAAGAACATATCCTGGGAACACAACAGATTCTAAAAGGAGACTAGAGTCAACATAACATTTTCAGCACAGATCAATAGATGCATAACTCTTTACAAAAAACAGTCTCAATTTCTCCACATATGTGCATATATATGGATAGATATTTCTAGTGTCTCTCTCTCACATTACATATAGACATATATATTTATATATATCTATAGAGTATATGTGTAGCTACATACATTGCACACAGACGTCCACGCATACTCAACACAATGCATGTATAGGTATGCAGCTGTATTTTTTAATTTTACATTACAATGCCTCATTAATTATTCACTTGCCCAAAATCTTGATTAAAAATAAACCGTGAAAAACAGTACTTGCAGAAAATGTGACACCATTTGACATTCTGAGCGCTACCTTTTCTCTCTGGTTGGGTAGTGTGCGAGTGCTGTAACAGGAATATATTTGCAGACTGTGAATTTCAATTAGTTACAGTTAGCAGTGCTGCTGTACACTGACAGGTCTGCAATTTAAGAACTCTAAAGATTGCATATTTGCATCATCTGCTCTGACTACTTCATGCAGTACCTTTCAGCAATTCATATTCACTAAGTTGTACTGCTATCCATATGGTGTTCTGAAGTAACATAATGCAGCAGTACACAAACCTTTCAACATGTACTTTCTTACAGATAGCGTTTGTTATACAAAAAATAGCATACATATTTAGTTCAGCTACTTGACTGTCAGCTTCAAAATGCCACTAACACTTACATATTGTATCATTCTGTCAGACACTTTCCCATTCGGTGAAACACATTTCATGAATCAGAGACAGATGAAGTCTTAAGATTCTTGGTTAACAGGGACTCTGTTGGGTACTTTATCATCATTTCCCATCCAGATGTTAGACAACAATAAACTTTTCTTATACACCCAAAAGAAAGTACAGTTGTGTATACTTACCATAAATGTAGGTGTTCGAGTGTATTCACTGTTGCAGTCATCACATTTGGGTTATCTGTTTGCAGTAGCCCTCAGTCGGCCTGATTAACAAAGTCTTGGGTCCTGCGTCAGTTGCTGTCCCTTTTTCCATGATGTCACATCGTCAAGGGTATAAAAACATGCAGCCGACGTCATTACATCAGTTTTTCTTGCCCCAGATGTCAGGTGCCCCCCCAAATGGGAAACCATTAAATCTATAAATATACAAGGTTATACTTCCAACAAAAAAGCAATACACCAAAAAGCTTTTGAGCATAGTAAAGGAGAGTAGAGGTATAGCCAAAAGAAGTAATGGGACTGGAGGGAGTGTAACCAAGACTGCAACAGTGAATACACTCGAACATCTACATTTATGTTAAGTGTACACAACTGTACTATGTTCTTTGTGTTTCACTGCTGCAGTCATCACATTTGGGTAGATTCCCAAAGCTAAGGATGGGAGAAGGAATTTAGATAGCATTAGGACCAGCTATAAGGCCCTGCAAGACTGCAGTGGCAAAGCCAGCTCTGGATTTAGAGAAAATTGGCATATGGTAATGCTTGGTGAAAGTATGTACAGAACTCCAGGTAGCAGCTTCTAGGATGTCCCTTGTAGGGACGCCTCTGAGAAAAGCTGCAGAGGTAGATGCAGCCCTGGTTGAGTGGGGTCTGATCCCCTGTGGGATAGGTTTTCCATGGTGCTTGTAGCAGAAATGAATGCAATGGCCTATCCATTTGGAAATGGTTTGATTTGAAATAGCCTTCCCCTCTGCCTCTGCAGCAAATGCCACCAGCAGATGGTCAGATTTTCTTTGAGGTTTAGTCCTGTCCAAGTAGAATCTAAGTTGTCTGTGCACATCTACGGAATGCAGTATCCATTCCCCTTTGTTCTGTGGATTAGGAAAGAAGGTTGACAAATGAATGGACTGATTAAGGGCCACGCTGGATACCACCTTGGGCATGAAGAAGGGATTGGTCCTGAGGGACACCCTGTCCGCATGAAAGACGATGAGATACTCCACTGCCATGAGGGCCTGTAATTCAGATACCCTTCTTGCTGAAGCGATTGCCAAAAGAAAATCTGTTTTCCAAGAAATAAATTTTAAGTCTGCAGTAGCAGCTGGCTCGAAAGGAGGAAGAGTGAGTTTCTCCAATACAAAGTTAAGGTCCCGGGCTGGAGTTGGAGCTTTCCTGGGTGGTTGTAAATGTTTGGCTCCTCTGAGGAACTACTTGAGTAGTGGATGAAAGAAGAGGGGAGGTTCTGTGTTATAATGAGCTGAAATGGCTAAGGCGTGAATTTTGATGGAGGAGAAAGACAGGTCCTTGTGAAGAATCTCAGTTAAGTATTGTAAAATCTGAGGTAAATTGGGCACTGCTGTGCTCATCCCTTGAGATTGGTTCCAGGCACAGAATATTTTCCATTTTTCAGCATAAGGTTTTCTAGTACTAGGCCTCCTTGCCTCTAAAATTATATCCATCACTGGTTTACTGAGGGATGGTAAAGGAGAGATTAGGTAATCAGACAGGCTGCTAGGTTCAGTGTTTGCAGCTGAGGGTGTAAAATCTGGTTCTCCTGCTGAGACAATAGGTTAGGAGTCTGAGGCAGGTGCCATGAGGCCAACAGTGGCACACTGCGCAAGAGGGGGTACCAGTGTTGGCCTGGCCAGTCTGGTGCAATCAAAACCATCCTTGGTTTGTCTTGTTTGATCTTTAGTAGTACTTCGGAGATCAGAGGCAGAGGAGGAAAGGTATAAACTGACAGGTTTTTCCAACTGAAGGACAGAGCATCCACTTACCAACATTGTTTGTGGGGAGTCCTTGTGCAAAATTTGTCCAATTGATAGTTCTGGGGGGAGGCAAACAGGTCTATATCCAGGCTCCCCCATTTGCTTGTCAACATGTTAAAAATCCTTGGTTCCAGTTTCCACTCGCGTGGGTCCATGAGGTTTCTACTTCGTTCGTCTGCCAGTGTATTTAGTTTTCCTGGGAGGAATTGAGCTTGTAGATTCACTTGACAGCTCAGGGCTGTGTTCCACAATGCCATGGCTAGTCTGCAGAGGGGGTAAGAATGTGTACCCCCCTGCTTGTTTATGTGCCACATAACAGTAGTGTTGTCCGTCTTTACCATTAATTGTCCTGGAAGAATGTGGTCCTTGAAGGCTGTCAGGGCATTCTGCACAGCTAACATTTCTTTTTGATTGATATGCAGGTGCATTTGACTTGGGTTCCATTTGCCCTGAATGCACTTCCCTGCCAGGTGAGCCCCCCATGCACAGTCTGATGTGTCTGTTGTTAGGGTTTGGGTGGCAGGGGGTAGTGTGAATGGTAGTCACTTGTTTTGGTGGAAGGCCTCTGCCCACCAAAGGAACTCTAGGCATATAGGCAAGGTAAGATAGGAATCATTGCTTCTAGATCCTGAGAATGTTGATACCATAGGCTTTTTAGATACCACTGTAGTTTCCTCATATGCAGTCTTACATATGGAATTAGAAGAATGCAGGAGGCCATGAAACCCAAGGCTTGTAGTATTTGCCTTGCCGATATCAGGGGATTTTGTGGCCACTTGTTTGAAGTAGGTTGTCAAATGAATTTGTTTCTCTAGCATGAGGAAAGCCATCTGGGAAGTTGTATTCAAGCTTGCTCCCAGGAATATAATTTGTTGCCAGGGTACCAGGTGTGATTTCTTTTTGTTTATGGTGTACACCAGACAAGTTAGCATCTGTTGTACAAAGGCCAGGTGATTCAAAAGTATGTCCTGCCTTTCTGCCTGAATTAGACAATCGTCCAGGTATGGGTATATTTGAATATTTCTTTGCCTGCAAAATGCAATGACTGGAGCTAGGCACTTTGTGAATATCCTGGGCGCAGTAGATAAGCCAAAGGGCAGTGCAGAGAACTGATAGTGCGTGTAGCCTGCTTTGAAGCTTAGGTATCTTCTGCAAAATATCCTGATTGGGATGTGCAGGTATGCTTCCTTTAAATCTAGTGTTGCCAACTTGCCTAGCATAGGGAGCAACTGGTGAAGAGTCAGCATCTTGAATTTTGGAATCACCAAAAAGGTGTTTAGAGTAGACAGGTCCAGGATAGGACGCCATGAATTGCCTTTTCTGGGTACCAGGAAAAGTCTCGAGTAGAAACCTTGTCCCTTTACCTCTTCTGGTACCAAATGAATAGCCCCCATGCTTAAGAGAGAAAGTACTTGCTTTTGGGCTTCTGCCCACTGAATTGGTGGTAGATCTGGCCACCCGCTTGGTGGTGTTAATGTGTGGAAGTGAAGTCTGTATCCCTGGGACACTATATTTAAAACCCATTTGTCCTGGGTAATGAGTTTCCAGTTCTTTGCATGAAGAGCAATCTTTCCCCCAAAGGGGCAGTCAGTTGAGAAGTGCTTGGAAGTTTTAAAAATAAGTCATTGAGACAGACTGCCATAGGGGGGAGTTTTATTACTTCCAGATTTGGAAGTACATGCCCCCCACTGCTTACTCCTGTGCGTGCCCTTGGACTGAAGCCTGGGAGCTCTGCTGGGTCTGAGTTTAGACTGAGAAGGTCTGGAAGAGGCAGGAAAGGACCAATTCTTGGAAGGCCAATGCCTACTAAACCTTGGAGGTTGTACTTGTAAAAAAATCTTTAACAGTTTGCACAGATTTAGCTTTTTCCTCCATCGTTTTAAGAACTTCTTTTGCCTTGTTGCCAAACAGGCTGTCCTGGTTTAAGGGAGTATCCAGTAATTTTGCTTTTACATGATCTGACAAGGATTGCTCCTTAAGCCAAACATGCCTTCTAAGTACAGACTCAGTAACAACAGCCCTGTAAGATGCCTCTAGTGAATCAAAACCACATTGCAAAGTATGTTTTCCAACTTGTTCAGCTGAATGCAGTAAATCCTGTAAATCCTTATTTTCAGCACAGTCAGGAATCAACATAATTTTCTGTTTAAGCAATCCAATAATATGCTGCTGATAATTTAACATATGAAACTGGCAGTTTAAGGCCTTAATGGCCAAAGTTGCAGAAGTGTATACCTTCTTACCCCATCTATCCAGCGCCCTGGAGTCTCTATCAGAAGAGGTAGGATTTTTGGCAGTAGTAGCTTTAATGTCCTTGGGTCCCTGTGAAATGGTCTCAGGATCCGCAGTAGGATTTTTGAAAAGGAACTTGTGAGAGTCAGGGACCCTGTAATATCTATCAGGTTTTCTGGGAGCAGGAGCTAAAGAGTCAGGGGCCAAGCTAGATTCCGAAAAGGCATCATCAACAATATCTAGTATAGGAGGTATGGCTAATCCTTAAGCCTCTTTTTAGAATCAGAGAAATCTTGACTTTCCCAACGAAAATGCTCCTTGAGAGTATGCAAGGTTTCACCAAAAGAGAAATCCTCTGGAGGGGAGGCAGAGGGAATAGAGCCCTCAGCATCAGAATCCTCATAGGTAGATAAGGGTAAATCCTACTTATCAGAGGAAACAGAACATTCAGAATCTTGGTCAGAAGTATCATAAGCAAACTCAGTCCTAGGTCTCTTAGAGGGGAAAGGCTGGCTTCCCCTGATTAAAGTAATAAGGTCTTCAGCCATTCTTATCATTTGTTTTTTTAGGCATAGAGGCCTGACCATGCGGTCTGGGCATCAGTTTTCTAGGCATGATTCGAGTTTTAGGCCTTGAAGAAGAGGATGGCACCGGTTTAATATGCAAGTCAGTAGATCTGAATACACCCTCAGAAGCTGGTGCCTGCAGAGCGGCTCGGGACCCATCCAAAGTAGAGACATCCACAGGTTCCACAGTTGAAGCATCTCGGGGCACACTAGACTCCGAATGGGTCTCTGTAGAGGCCTGCGAATCTGAAATAGTGGGTATCAGGGGTTGCGAAAGCACCTCACTGAGTACCGGCGAACTGGAGAATGGCTTAGGAGAAACGTTGTCGGTAGCTTTGGACTTAGGCGGCCTGTCTCTGTCTTTATCTTTGCGTTTTTTTCAGAATGTTGTTAGTTGGATGGCTTACTGAAGACATATCAGGATAATTGAACCGAGCACCAAAATATTTAGAAGCGAAAATATGCAGACGACGGATAGTTCATGGTTTAAATAAGGCACAAAACTGACAGCGAGGTACGTTGTTGGCAAGGAATACAGTATAAATGAAAATCTTTATGAGGTATTTGCTTTCCACAAGAAATGCAATTATTTACTTTTACTGACATCAGTTTAGAGCAAGAATGGGGTACTTGGCTTTGAGTTGAAGACTTCGGTTCTGAAAAACTCAAAAACGAAAATTTCAGGAGTCGGCCGACCGGCACTTGCGAACTGCTTCTGTTTCGGGCACTGCACAGCAAGAAAGACTGATGTAATGATGTTGGCTGCATGTTTTATACCCCTGATAACCTGGAAGATGAGACAGCAACCGACGCAGGACCCAAGACTTTGTTAATCAGGCCGACTGAGGGCTACTGCAAGCAGATAACCCAAATGTGATGACTGCAAGTGAAACACGAAGAACATCTAAGCAATGTGGCAGGAGGTTTTTCTCACGATTCTTCTTATTTGACAGAACTAGAAGTGCAATGTGTTTGAAATATGATTACAAAATCCTGATTAGCAATCTGAATTTGTACTGGGCAGCAATACGTTTTTGGTCCTTGTGGTAAAAAGATCAATTTATATTTTCCTATAACCCTAGCAACAATGAGGTGTTCTCACAGTCACAATAAGTCTGCCTCTATTAAGCTGAAAAAAGATGTTCACAATCAAAATCTTCACAAAGGCCTGACCAGAAGAGGAGGGACAAGAAATGGGCTCTTTGAACTCCTAAACTTATCAATTACTTTTTCAAGTAGGAGGCAGTCACTCATGGTGGTGGCGCTGGGGAGAAACATGGTTTGAGCAGATGAACTGCGAGAATTAAATACCTCACTCTTACTGTTAACAGAAAGTGCCCCAAGCCTTTGTAACATCCAGTCATCCTAGCGAGATGCATTATTTGGAAGCAACTTGTTTACCATCAATATTAAATTCCATGCAGAGCAAATGTTATCATTGATCACTAAGGAAGAAATGAAAGCACAGTTAAAGAAGCATCAGGCAAGGCAAGTGACTGTGAAATGATGGTAGTCCAATAAAAATGTAGAAGGGGGGATAAATAGAGGTCCACTTAAAAACTATTTCATCAAGTTATGGAGGGGAATCTGATCTCTGCATCTTGGAAGCAAACAGTAGTTTTTGTTATTCCAAAAACAGAGTAAGGATCTCATGAACACACTTTCAAACAGATCTCTGCACTAAATCATGACTATAAAACATATGTGGATATGTCAGCACCAAGAGTAGCTAGATTATGGGTCAGCAGTATGACACAAAGGGATAAAGCCCTAACAACAGCCCAGGCAACCAGAGTTTGATTAGTGGCCCAGGTATCTGAAGTGCTGGCACAGGAGAAGGCGTGACCACAGAGGGGAGTAGTTCTCAGTTGTATGTTGATGAATGCAGGAGGGGGCGAGTAAACATGGATAGGTCATAATATGACCCTCCCCCCTTGAGAAGTAGAAGCTGGTACAACACCCTAGGATATCCTTAACATCTATGCTGGCCCGGCTCACTCAGAGAAAAGTTCAGGGGAGGAAGGATGAGTAGGGAGACCTGGCAACGGGCAGGGGCATTGGGACAGCTAGAAATAATGAAGCAGAAGAAATAAATGGCTAGATTATTGCAGGAATTGCTAGATCTTGATCAGGGTGGTTTTGCTGAAGGTAGACACATTTGTAAAGATAATAAAAGACAGTCATGGCACTGGAAGGGGCAAGAGAGGGAAGGACAACACTACTACTGATCGCCTTGATGCAACAAAGGCTTTTGGCAGGGTTAGTTAATTTTTTTTTGAGCGCTGTAAATGGGAAATACTGTTTCCCAGAGAAATTCACAGACACACATTCATTATCTACACTGAAAAATGAGGTTTGGTGTCTGAGCCTTTATATCTATATCTCACACTACATCTACATCTATATATGTGGGTTCATATGAATCCGTTGACAGCCGAAACATCGACGCTTACCTCATCGACACCAAAGCATCGACCGTTCAGAACATCGACAATCCAGGTAAGCGATTTTCCCCCTTACAGGACCCATGGGAGCACTTAGGACCCATGGTAGCGACTGTTGAGAATTTGCGTTGTCCATAGCGTCGCACTAGCGAAACAAGTGCTACCATGGGTCCTGTAAGGGGGAAAATCGCTTACCTGGATTGTTGATGTTCTGAATGGTCGATGCTTTGGTGTCGATGAGGTAAGCGTCGATGTTTCGGCTGTCGACGGATTCATATGAACCCATATATATATATATATATATATATATATATATACACACACACACACACACACACACACACACACACATTAGCCAAAGGGTACAAAGGTCACACAGACAAAACATTCAGTAAAACCTACAAAAAGATCCAGCCAAGCCAGTGTCTTCCCAGTGTAATACCTTAAACCTCCAGCTGATAGCATATATGCAAATGACGCCTTGATGACAAAAGCGTTTCAGCCACATAACTTCTAAATGTCCATAATTTTTTATTTAAGTCTTTGTAGGTACATTCAAACCAATAAAGCTAACGCATACCAGCTAATTTTAGGTCTTTATCTTCATTACTTCTTGTTTTTTCCCCCTGATTGTTAGCAAAGAAGCTTACCAAACTTACTTTTTGGGCTTTATGGGACAGAACAATAGCAGGACTTCTGAGGGGAAGTATAACAATTAGAAGAGGAGAGCTTGAAAGAGAAGGCAATAGAAAGTACAGTTTTGTACCTACCATAAATGTAGATGTCCGATAGGTATGCATCTGCAGTCATCACATATGGGTTGTCCTGCCTCAGGCAGCCCTTCGGTCGGCCGGATTCCAAAGTCTGGGTCTGGCCTCGGCTGATGTCGCACTTTCCCCGACGTCAGAGCGTCTGGGGTATAAAAGCATCAGCCGACACCATTTTCCTCAGTTTTTCTTGCCCCAGATGCCAGGTGCCCTCTAAGGAAGGCTAAAATTTGGAGATATGCATTGCAAAAACAAATCCAAACATGCACAGTACTATAAAAACAAATACACCATAACAGATCCCCCCAGCTAGCTATAAGAGTGGCAAGTACCCAAGAAGCATACCACAGAGGGGAAGGAGGGAGGGTAAACCTGACTGCAGATGCATACCTATCGGACATCTACATTTATGGTAGGTACAAAACTGTACTATGTCCTTCAAGGATGCATCTGCAGTCATCACATATGGGTAGAATACCATAGCCAATCTGGGGGTGGAGGTACTAAGTAAAGGATGGTGTAGCTAAGATACCCTGCAGGACTGCCATAGCAAAGCCTGCTCTGGATCTGGAGTATAAAGGTAAATTGTAATGCTTGGCAAATGTATGCACGGAGCTCCATGTAGCAGCTTCTAAAATGTCCTTGGTAGCCACCCCTCTAAGGAAGGCTGTGGTGGTGGCTGTGGCTCTCGTGGAATGAGGTCTAATGTCAGCTGGCACAGTTTTTCCATGAAAGGAGTAACAAAAACGAATGCAATTTCCTATCCATTTTGAAATTGTCTGGTTGGAAATTGCTTTTCATTGTGCCCCAGCAGCATATGCTACAAACAGCTGGTCAGTCTTTCTGTAACTTTTAGTTCTGTCCAAGTAGTAGCGCAACTGTCTGTGTATGTCCAGGGTGTGTAGAAGTTTCTCCCCTTTATTTTGTGGTTGTGGGAAGAATGTAGGCAAGTGAATAGCTTGGTTCAAAGATACCCTGGATACCACCTTTGGCATAAATGTAGGATTGGTTCTCAATGAAACTCTGTCCTGATGAAAGATAAGAAATGGCTGTACTGCCATTAGAGCTTGTAACTCAGATACTCTTCTTGCTGAGGTTATGGCCAGAAGGAAGGCAGTTTTCCAAGACAGAAACTGAAGATCTGCTGATGCTGCTGGTTCAAAGGGAGGAAGTGTTAGCTTTTCCAACACGAAGTTAAGGTCCCAAGTAGGTAGAGGTGGTTTCCTTGGAATATTGATGTTTTTGATTCCTCTTAGAAACCGTCTCAGGAGGGGATGAGAGAAGACAGGTGGATTAACATTGTATTCTGCTGAAATTGCTGAGGCATGTATCTTAATGGAAGAGTAAGACAGGCCGTTGTGGAACAATTCTGCCAAATATTCCAGTATATGTGCCATGTTCATCACTGTCACATCTAGGCCCTTTGTTGTGTTCCAAGTGTGAAATCTTTTCCATTTTGCTGAATATGCCTATCTTGTGGAAAGTCGTCGAGCTTCCATAATAATATCCTTCACTCTCTGGGATAGCTTATCCTGAGGAGGAGTCATGGTATTTTCCAGGCAGTTAGCTGCAAGGTTTTCAGGTTGGAATGCAGAGTCTTGAAATTGTGCTGCGTCAGTAGAAGTGGCCATAGGGGGAGAGGCCATGGTTTTGTCTATGACATGCTCTTTAACAGTGGGTACCAGTGCTGTCTTGGCCAGTTTGGAGCTATCAGAATCACTCTGGGCTGCTCTGTCCTGATCTTCAGTAAGACCTTGGTCATTAATGGGAGAGGTGGAAAAGCATACACTGTTAGAGCTTTCCAGCTGAAAGAGAGAGCGTCCACTTTCCATGCTTGTGGGTGGTATGTCCTTGAGCAGAATTTCTTCAGTTGATGATTGTTGGGGGAGGCGAACAGATCTATTTCCGGCCTTCCCCATGATTGTGTTATGAGTAAGAAGATGTCTGGGTGCAGCATCCATTCGTGTGCATCCATGATATTTCTGCTTAAGCTGTTTGCCAGTATATTGTCTTTCCCTAGCACGAACTGGGACTGCAGCTGTATATTGAGTTTCAAGGAAAGTTGCCATAGATTCATTGCCAGTCTGCAAAGAGGGTAGGAATGGGTGCCTCCTTGCTTGTTTATGTACCACATAACTGTGGTGTTGTCTGTCCTTATGAGTAGGTGGCCTTGATGAAGAAAAGGTTTGAAGGCCTCGATTGCTTGTATCACTGCCAGCATTTCCTTTTGGTTTATGTGCATGCGCAGCTCTCTGTGACCATAGCCCTTGGATACATCTGCCCTCCATGTGTGCTCCCCAACCTTGGTCTGAAGCATCCGTAGTGATGGTTTGGTTGGCTCTTGGCTTGCTGAAGGGCAACCCACTGTTCGACTGGCAGGCTTGAGCCCACCACAGAAATTCCATTTGGAGGCATGGAATGAGTGGGATCAAGGTTTCTAAGCTGTGACTGTGCTGAGTCCATAAACTCCTTAGGTACCATTGTAATTTTCTCATATGCAGCCTTGCTTGTGGGATCAGAAGAATGCAAGATGCCATGTAACCCAGGGCCTGCAGGATTTTCCTTGCAGTCAGCTGAGTTTGTCTTGTCAGATTCTTGAAGTAATCCGGTAGTTGTTTTTGTTTTTCTTCTGTGAGAAAGGCCATTTGAGTGGTTGTGTCTAGATCCGCACCCAGAAAAAAGTTATTCTTTGGGATGGAACAAGTCTCTATTTGTGGATGTTGACTGTATATCCCAAGGCCTGCAGTAGGTGGATGGCATAATCCAAGTCCTTTAACAAAGTTTGCTTGCTGTCCGCTTGTATAAGGCAGTCGTCCAGATATGGGTAAATTTGAATCCCCTGAAGTCTGCAGTGTGCAATTACTGATGCCAGGCATTTCGTGAATACTCTGGGCGCAGTAGATAAGCCAAAGGGCAATGCTGAGAATTGATAATGCTCTGACCCTGCAAGAAATCTGAGGTGCCTTCTGCAACTTTGTCTGATAGGGACGTGCAGGTATGCCTCCTTGAGGTCTAGAGTCACCAGCCAAGACCCCTTGCCCAGCATGGGAAGGAGTTGCTGTAGAGTCAGCATTTTGAATTTTGGCACAATGAGGTAAGTATTCAGTGCGGACAAGTCGAGAATAGGCCTCCATTGATTTTCTTTTCTTGGAACAAGGAATAATCTGGAGTAAAATCCTTGGCCTTGTTCTGAAAGAGGTACCTTTTCTATAGCTTTCATTTGTATTAACTTGGAAATTTGTTTCAAAGCTTCTGCCCTCTGATTTGGTGGCAGGTCTGGCATGCCTTTTCTTTTTGGCAATGTGTGGAAATGGAACCTGTATCCTTTGTCTATTATTTGCAGTGTCCATGTGTCCCTTGTAATGCTGTGCCAATTTTTTGAAAATAAAGAAAGCTTTCCGCCCAAAGGTGCTTCTAATTGAGCCCTGGTCGTGAGTCAAAAAAAGTCATTGAGTCTGTCCTGGTGTAGCAGTTGTAGTTCCTGCACTACCTCTCTGGTTGGGAGGCTGCCATTGACGGCCTCTGTAGGAGCCTCTAGCTTGCCCTCTACCTCTGGCACGTCTATTCCTGCCTCTCTGAGATCTGACTGAGTCCGGAAAGGACCAATTCTTAGTAGGCCAATTTCTGCTGAATCTCGGTGGTTGGACTTGCAGAAAGTCTTTGACTGTTTGCACAGATTTTGCCTTTTCTTCAAATTTCTTTAAGACCTCTTGAGCCGTGGAACCAAATAATTTTTGCTTTTCCATAGGAGCATCCAAAAGCTTAGCTTTAACATGGTCTGGCAGAGATTGTTCCTTCAGCCAGGCATGCCTACGTATGACTGCACCTGTCATACCTGACCTACATGAAGCTTCCAATGCATCATAACCACACTGCAAGAAATGGTTACTAACCTGCTGGGAGTTATGTACCAGATCCTGAAGGGATTTGCGATCAAGGGGTTCAGAAGAAGACAGTTTCTTATGCAATTCATCTAACAAATACTCTTGGTACTGTATCATATGAAATTGACAATTTAATGCCCTCATGGAAAGAGTTGCAGAAGTATACACTTTCTTACCCCATCTCTCTAAAGCTCTGGACTCCCTTTCAGAGGGTAGAGGATTTCTAGCAGTGGCAGCTGCAACCCCTTTTGGGCCCTGGGAAATAGTTTCTCGATCAGCAGAGTGGGCCTTGTACAGGTGTAGATGTGAGTCCGGGACCCTGTAGTACCTATCAGGTTTGGCAGGAGACGGAGGGAGAGAGTCAGGGGCTGTACCAGCATCAGAGTACACATCATCAATAACATTCAAAACAGGAAGTATAGCTAAAGGCCTATGCTGAGGTAAATGTAAAAAGGTCCTTAATCTCTTTCTAGAATCAGAGAATTCCTGACCCTGTCATTGAAAATGTTCTCTCATAGAGTGTAATGTCTCTCCAACGGAAAACTCTTCAGGCGGGGAGGCTGAGGGAATAGATTCTTCAGCATCAGAATCCTCGTAGGCCGAATAAGCCTACTCCTGGTGGTCTGACAGAGTACAGCCATCAGTGGACTCATCTGAGGAGTGGGGGTCAGAGGGCTCAACCCTGGGCCTTTTGTCTGGAGGTGGTTGAGAGCCCCTGTCCGGATGAGGTTGAGAACCTCTAATTAAGGAGATAAGATCCTCTGCTTAGCTAAGAATCTGTGAGCCAGTAGAAGGTCTCTGAGAGGTAACCTTGGGAGGCAAAGCTTTAGTAAGTTTAGCAGCTTTAGCCCTAGATAAAGCCTTAATGGACATGGAGGACTGGCTGCACCACGTGCAGGAGTAGACTTGTCTAAAGGAATGGTGTCGGAAGGTTCCTGGACACCAGTTTCAGAAGGTAATTCAATAACCGACTCGGCCGGGGCCTCCGGGGCCGAGGTAGTCGGTTGTGCGATTTCGGTAATCGGAAGTACCAAGGACTCGGTTTCAGCCGAGACCGAGACACTCGCGGTAGGCCTGACCGTGGTTTCAGCCGAAACCGCGGCCCGCGTGTGTCGGTCCTTGTCCTTCCGTTTCTTAACTAAATGCGAAGTCGGAGTCTTCGACGGCATCTTGTAAGCAAAACTAGCCCCAAAGAATTCCTCTGCAAACTCCGACCGACATCTAAGAGTTCGTCGGTTGAAGGAAGCACAGGCTGAACAGGCCGAGACGTCGTGGTCTGGGCCTAGGCAGGGGAGGCAGTAAGAGTGGAAATCCTTATGAGGTATTTGTTTCCCACAAGTTAAACAATTATTAACTTTATCTGACATTGGCTGAGGCAAGAAAGAGTCCCCAACAGGGTACTTAGCTTTTTCGAAGTCTTTGGTAGCTGAATCACAGGAGCTGGCCGACCGGCACTTGCGAACTGCTTCTGCTTCGGGCACCACGCGGCAAGAAAGACCGGGGAAAATGGCGTCGGCTGATGCTTTCATACCCCAGACGCTCTGACGTCGGGGAAAGTGCGACATCAGCTGAGGCCAGACCCAGACTTTGGAATCCGGCCGACCGAAGGGCTGCCTGAGGCAGGACAACCCATATGTGATGACTGCAGATGCATCCTTGAAGGACATCTGGGTAATTAAAAAACTCTTCCAACTTGCCTGTTACCAGCATATGGGGTGAAGGACAATAATACAATAATAGAATTTCAAAATAAAACTAAGGTACTAAAGGTATTAGAAACAAGATTTGGTGAGATGTGGATCTATTGGACAGGGCAAGACAAAACTAGGTTAAGGTTTTGGAGTCTTCAGGTGAAACTACTCCACCTCAAATAGCAAAATGGGAAAGAATGACTCACTAGTCTGCTTTGGTATGATTCCTAATTAAATCCAGAACAAATCTAGCTAGTGTGAAAAAATAGTTAATAGGTGATATGGATTATATTAGGAAAAAAGAAAGGAACCAGTCTAAAAAATGAAAAATGACTGGGAGTGGAAAGCAGGGTTAGACTTAAGAGCAGAAAAAGTGGTGCAACATCTTTCTGGAAATGCTATCAGAGCAAGTTAGTTTAGGATTTGTGCGTGGTAATGCCTTTATAGACATATTTATACACTGTGAACAGACTGCAGAATACATTCCCACAAGTTAAGAGCATATGTTGGAGGTACTTAAGAGCTTTAAAGAAGAACCTAGAGATATCTAATGTCAGGCGGCACAATCCAGGGCACTTCTATGGGCTAGGCCTGTAAAGGCTCTAGAGCCATTAGCCTAGAACACACCTATCAACCTATATAGGTTTTCTGAATTGTTCTGGGATGGGAACATATAGGCATATGTTAAAAAGCATACATAAAGAAGTATTGAGCAGGCAAGAAGAGCTGACAAATAATTTCCCAGCTATAACTGCATAATTGATACCCCTAGATCCCTAAAGGTTTTTTAAGTATAATTATAACAGTACCCAAAAAAGTCCTAACTCGCACATGATCAAGAGCAACTATGAAGACAATGGATGAAAGCAATGCTGCACAAGGTACAGCTGGAGAGGATTATTATAAATGAGCAAGTACAGTGACTTTGGGAAGATTCCTCAAGGGAAGCAGAACTACATACCCATAAGTTTACTTTCTTGTGGAAAAATAATGGAGAAGTGTACATTGGATTAACTGTTGTCAGAATTGGAAAGGTCAGTACTTGAAACCATATATCAGCATGTGTATGTTGTTGAAAATATATCTATTACCACCTGTAACATGTTCTATAACAATACAATAACAGGTATGAATGAAAATTGTGCTGTGATATAACTTGTATAGATTTAAGTTCAGCATTTGATAGGGTCACACAAAACACTGATCAATAAATTAGAACAACTAGGTACTGATGTACTCTTGATAAGATGCTTAGCTGCATGGCTTACAAATAGGACATGGCAAGTATCTTACAGAAACTGGAAAGATGAAATTCATTCAAGGTTATAGTCAGGGTGTCCCCACAGGGCTCTGTCCTGGGCCCATAGTTGTTCAGATTGTATCTTTCAGATCTATCTTTTTCATCCGATGTATTCTGCAGTCTGCATGCACGTGACTTTAAATTGGGCAAACTGATTACATATGTTGCTGATCGGACACATCTGCAAAAGAACTTGAATAAATTGACCACTTGCACAGGAGAATATTATGCTGATAAATGTATTAAAAACTAAGCATATGAGATTTGGGAGACCTAAATTGAAAGGTAAATATTTAATACAGCATTCTGTGATTGAAACCGTAGATTTATTCAAGGAACTGGGTATATGGGTATATCTAGCTTTGAGTTTTTTCTAATTGTACCAGTCAGTTGGTTAATAATTACAGAACTATAGGTTGTATAAAAAGACATATAAAAGCCTAGGAAATCAGAAATGATGAAATTGCTGTTTGTAAGTTACATCAGACACAAACTTGTGTACTGAATATGGAAGCCTTATAAGAAAACAAGCAAGAGTAAAATGGAAAGAGTACAGTGGAAACATACCAAGGTCATCACAGATGTGGAAATTAAAGTAATTATGAAATCTTAAAATATCTGAATTGTACAGTGTCTTGTATAGAAACTGTGGAGAGACCTTATTCAGGTATATAGGGCATTTAGACAAAACTACCTCTTGGAAAGTTTACGGTTATCAAAAACTAGTAGGGCTCATCAGACAACCAATGCAGAAGACTCTAACAAAGAGAGGCGTACTAACTGGTTGTTTGAGAGAGTAGCCGATGCATGGAACAGACTACCAAATTACATTAAAGCAAGCACTAGTTTAGACATTTTTAACATCATGGACACTTATTATGGAAATAACTTCTTTGGTATATTGACACGTTAGAAGGGTAGTATTGCATGGCTCTGAAATATTTGTATACATGTATGCATGTAGGACTACAATATAAAGACACAAAGTAGTAGTCAGAACCTTACTTGGAGTTGTATATTTTGAGCTGACAGCCGGCCAGCAGGTAATATATGTCTGCAAAGGCAGCAATGTATTTAGCTGTAAATAATGCACTGTTAAAGTGTTAAAAATTATAACAGAAAATGGTGTATAGTGGAATACATAAGATATGCAACTCTACTGATGTTCTGAAAGAATACATATTAGACTTATTGCTTATACTAACTTGGAAATGTTACAGTGATTATGCAGTGAAAATTATGATTTAAACATGCTGAATACAGTTTACGATAAAGATGTTCTTAAAAATGAGAAAAGAGATTGACAATATTAGGTCACTTAACTTGTACAAATAAATGTGAGAGGATACAGATGGCAAACAAAGAACCTAGGTAAGACAGTGTTCTTCAGCACATAAAATGAAACAGAACTGCAGTCTTGAAGAAAACACTTAAGGAAATAATTGTAAAGAGGTACATTAAATAAATATGAAGCTTTGTGACACTATCAGATGGTAAATGTTAAATATTGGTTATGGTGCATCTGCTCCTCAAATGACCATTTATTCCAGGTTATGCTTAAAAACAAACCTTGTTTCTGTGTACCCATCCTGGCTATCTGTTTTAAAAATCACGTGAACAATCACAGTACTAAGACCGCTGTTGGATGCCTTGCATTTCTACTAATATACGCCAAGGACAAATTAATATTAAAAATGCAGCACAAACAGCAGAGCTGCTGTTACGATTCAAATTATACAGCATTTTAAACAAAAGTAAAATAAATCATCATGTACACCTGTCTGTTAACCCTCCTGAACGAACATGAATAATTTCTCATTTATTTCATCAGGTGGACAGAACTAGATATTAAACACCTTAGAGTTTCATTAATTTACATAAGCCCCACAGTGCTGAATCCTGTTTCAACTTCAAAACAAGCCCAGAAAGCTCTGTAAATGCGCATTCTCTCTCTGATCGATCTTACTGTGCAAAACAGCGTAAGCACATTCAGTATTAACCAACTGTCCCCTCCAGCCACCAAAATTACACATGAATGTATTGTTCAGCTTTTATGCTTCAGAACATCTGGTCGATAGACCAAGGCCTTGTTCAAGCTTGCTCTAAATTAACCATTACTCCTCAGGCCACTTTGGCAATTATCAGTGTCAAAAAGGACTCTCTCTATTCAAATGTGACAATGAGTATGCACCTGTCAAGTCAGTGCACATGGACTCTTATGCCAAAAAACTACAAGTGAACAACTCAAGCCAATACACTTGCTTTTTTTTTTTTGCTTTTAACTCTCCACAGGCTGATAACTTTCTAATAAATACAAGAAATACAGTATTCAAGTAAGAAATCAAAAACAGACTGAATGTATTACTAGTTATATGACTTTATTACTGTTAAGACAGTAAAACTACCTGATCTTGTCTGATTTTCTTTTATATTTACAGAGAGAAAACAGATATACAAATAAAATGATACAAAGTAAATGCCAAATGGAAGCTGCATGTCCTCAAATTCACTGGTGTCTTGGAACAGTCAAATCTCCTGCAAAACTACAAAATAGACTTATTCCACAATACACTGCCAACATTTACTACCACAGCATATTCAGTAACAAGTATCTTCTCCCCTATTCTTTGTGTTTGAATCACGTGACCCTTTCTGTCCAAGTTTATTCTCTTGCCTTCCCCAAACACACTGTGGTTTTAATGTTCAATGGTCTGATACAACTAGCAATAAGCACACACAATCTGTCCCAAAAGTGCGGCATTTTCCTTTCAGGAAAGATGTTTTTTTTTTGGCTGAAATGGATGTCTAAAGTACCCGCAATGCAACACTAATACACTGCATACTCCATCTCTGCCTACCCCTGATGACCTTCCAGTAACCCTTTTCTACTTCTGAACCAAATTCATAAGTATGAAAGGTAGAAATTAATCCACAAGCAGCAAAAAAGATTTCAGGAACAACTTTAGATCTATTCAGCGCACATCTAATGATTACATGGCCAAACAGCACAAAGTTTTGGAATGACACTTGGATAATTGGGAGAAAATGGGCTCAGTCTCCCCCTTTTTTTACTACCAGAAGGTGGCCAAACTTAAGGATAATCAAACTAGAAAAGATGCACAGTGTGCCAACTGCCGGAAGGTACAAGGCTTCTTTAGTGACAGCATTAAACTTCGCAACACTGTACAGCAAGAAATACTACTGGGGCATTTACAAGGTACTGTAAGCATGCATCCAAAGGCCAAAAATGGCTGCAAGGACAAATACAAAAATTATGTACTTACTATGATGATAGATTTGTGCTGTCTGCTTCCATCCACTTCTGTCCTTCCTCAACGGTTGGACATTTGGATCAGATCAGACTGTGGCCACTCTAAACTTTGGATCCAAAGCTCCGGCTCCTCCCCTTACCCAAAATCCCTTACTGCTCATGTAATTACTTCAGATCTCTTTCGCAACTCATGCAATATGGATGTGGACTCCTCTGCTCAAGCTCGGCGTAGCTTAGTGCAAGTTATTTTTTGATGTTTTTCTGAAACATCTTTAGTATTTCTATCCTTTTCCTCTGCTAGTTTGCTTAAATTTGACTTTTGTAGTAGGGTTACTTTTCTTCAGTCTCTGTACTGTGCCTTTGGCACCCTTTCTCCTTTAGTGTCACTAGTGCTTTTTTGGTATAAGTAGTGTAGGTAGGTAGTTCTCTCTCTCTCTTCCTGGTTCCATTTCTGCAGAGGACAAGAAAAATGTGGACTTGCAGCTGTTCATCCTTCAGTCTCTTTCAAATGTCTTAATGCGCCTCATTTCCAGTGAGACTGAGGGCACTTTGAGAGCTGCTGGCACCGGCATTACCATAAAGAGACATGCTTAGATGTACTTGCGAGACTTCACTGCACTTCAAAGTGTTCTTTATTAATGCCCCTTATAATGACTTGATACTCTTTAGGCCTAAAATTGACCAGATACTCCCCAAAAGTCAGCAAGAGAGGAAAACCCTTTCTGCTGTAGGAATATGGTTTTTGACCTCTCAGAGGTATTTCTCTGGGAACCAGAAGAGAAGGAAGATGCTGTAGTTCTATAAATCACAAGGGGTTTCCCCTGACACTTCTAGAGACAGACCTGCCCCCCAGGAATGGGGATTCTAATGGTGGAACGGTGTCTGAAGTCTGATCAGGGCTTTATCTGATAATCCAACCACTGAGGAATGGATAGAACAGGCATCATCAAATAAGTTTAACTGAGACAGTAACCACACAAACAACCCAAAGAAGAAACCGTTATTGCCCTTTGTAGTCCAACCCTGCATGCCCAGTACCCACAGCCCAAATGGGCACTCATCAGTAAGCAGTCTATGATCTGTAAGACAATATAACTGCACAAATCTCTGGGAAGTCAAGTGGGAGACCACTGAAACTTGACCAACTGGGCTACTGTCACAATGGACAGTAGCTTCAAACAAAGGAGTTAGATAGTTCTCTGAAGCCTGCCACTGTGATTGTACTTGTACTAGTGCTGTCAGAGTGAATCTAGAGATGCCTAATGTCAATATTCAAAATTGTAGATTCATCTAATGTAGTTAGTAAGACATCAGACATCCAAAAATGCACAGTTTTGCATCTAAGACGGAGACTGTTAAATGTGAGCAGTGTCTCACTGTTGCAGAATCTCATCTTGGAGGAAGTGCTACATATGTTTTAGGAAATGTGCACGGAATTGTTTAGACATGTGGGAATGTGTCTGTAGTGCTAATGAGCAAAATGGCAGAAATGTTCCTTCCACTCGAGATGCAGTGATCTTCAATTTCACTCTAATATTTAAGGATACAGATTCACTGACCTTGAAGTTACTTCATAAATTTAGGGAGGTAGGGAGAATTCAACCCCCTGCTTTGGAAGTGTTCTGCCCCTCAAAGAAATAAGTATTTTTATTTACATTTTCACAAAACAGGTAGACATACATAGAGATGTACATTGCAGACATACAATACAGTTGGCATTCCACCCAGAAAGCAATTGCTTAGCAACAAATACTTGGCTCTGTGGCTCCCATGTTACAAAGATGCAACACCCGGTCTATTTTCACACCACGTTTAAGCAACATCTGAGCTGAAGTACATGTCTAAGATGTAATGGGTCCTATCATTTGTTTTTCATCTTTGCAATGAACATAAGGGAAACGGTGAATGTTCAACCACCTTCTGACAGAAAAAATGAGTTTGCCCTAAACGATTATCTTGATGAAAGGCCAGGTATGGTTTCCTCAATATTAAGGCTTGATGCTGCAATATTCAATGCAGAGAGGTGTTGGCCACCATTAACAGCACTTTCAAAGACATGAATTTCAATGCTGCCAAGCTTGCAGGCTCAAAGACCAACAAGCAAGACTACTGACCAAGTTCAAAGCCCCACAGATCTGCAGCATTCATTTAAAGAATGTTTTAACTAGTCATTGTTGGGTCACTATCCTGTCTTCCACAAAGTCATGGTGCACAGATAATGGCCAATACATGCACCTTAACTTTAGAATAATATATATACGAGATGATCACCTACAAGCTAGGCAACCTGGGGAGTGCTGTACAGGGTACTGATATGTCAAAGCAGAGAAGGTTTAACAGGGGCACAGGCTTCCTTAATGAAAGGCTTTTGACCAGCAAATCCAGCAGATTAAGGAAATCTGTATCAACAGCCAGTTAGTAAAACAGAGCTGGTTGTTGACCACAAGTGTTTCCTGTACTGGCAGAGGAAAAATGTCCTGAAACCAACCAAACAACTCAGCTGCCAAGAGGCAGTGTAAACAAATCTGGTTTCTTCTTCCCTGAACTTTACAGCGAGAGAGAGACAGGCAGCTTGCAAAGGAGCCTTTTGAGTTAGAAAGAGAGAATGTGTTTATTGCTAACTGAACCGTAGCCTGCTAAGTCAATAGAACACAGGGAGAGAACTGCATTCTCCTGAGTGGAAACCAGACTGACTTTCAAAGAGTACACATTCTGGAAGACCCTGACTAAACAAAGGTCCTGAATCTGCAACATCAGAAGAGGACTGAAGGACTGGCTTGGATCATTTACAAGCTCATTCACTGTCATGATGCACTGACAGAGTGATGCTTTTAAAGCCTACAGCCACATTAGCATCATTTCCTACAAAGAGGTAGGACTTTGCATACCTTGTGTCCCATATCCTTTATTTATCAAAAAATAGACTGGCTGCCTGAATAAGGAGTGGACCCAAAAGCACTATCAGATGCTTTTCTCCAATTGAAAAAGCAAATGCAACACTTGTCACCTCTTGGTAACTAAGCACTCTACATCTATGGATTACTCTGATGCTCCTGATTGCAGCCTATGTTTTTTTTTTTTTTTTTTTATTGCAAGATATTTTACTACAATGTGACCCATGCAATTTTCTAATGCATTATATAAACTGTATACTTACAGGTTCATAGGCGTGTACTACGCTAACAACCACAAGGGCTTTTTTAAGCCTATCCATGCATACCAAATTTCTGACAAGCTCTGGGACCCTTGGTAATTGTAAGCGGGGTCTAGGGAGATAAAACATTTACAAGCAGGGGCCTGGAAGATGACCCATTTACAGGCTCTCTGTTTCCATTAAAGACATAGGTGTCAAACCAGGGATGAATTTCCTGTTTCCCATCCACATGTCCAAATAACACAAAGTGGTTTAAAGGAGAAACTCTGCTTCACATGGATTGGGAGCCTGTTCCACAGAAGGGGTAGTCTCTGGGATACATTTCTGTCTCACCAGCAGGTCCTATTTGTATCTCAGGCAAGGTTCACTTGTGAACAGGTCATTCTAGTGCTGTCTGTTTGGCATATATGCAAGTGGTCCCTTCAGGGTGGCGTCTGACAATTTCTTGTATGTCAGGCATAGAATTCCCCTCAACAAACTGTAGGCGACAGAATACAGGGATAGGGCCTTGAGGCTGTCTGCATAGGACATGTTACTTATGCCCTGTACACTTTTTTTTAGTATGGAACCTCTGTGGACATTCCACTTCTTGGATGTCCCTGGTTAGGTACATATCAAAGGGGGCATTGTACTCAGTGATAGCGCTGATAGGTCTGATGAATGCTGAATACAGTGGAAGAATGCCCTCCTTGGACCTAGATGCCATACATTTGTTTATAAATTGTGCAACATAGGATGATTTCCTTACTACTATAGACACTTGACAGTCAAAGGCTAGATTACTATATGTGCGTGTCCTCAAGTCCCTTTCTACTGGGTAGAACCTTAGGGTTGTGTTAACAATATGATAGTTAGTGGGGTGGATGATTTTTCGAAGGATAATATTATGCATTTCTTTGCATTTAGTTTTAGACCATGGCTCTGACACAAGTTATTTCTCTGTGTCAGCCCTTCCTGGAGACTGTTCCTAATTTGCAATCATCTGCAAATTTAGTCAGTTTGAGGTCCCTGACATTGGCCTTGACTTCAGATAAGGAAACGTCAAAAAGGAGCAGTCCCAGGACTGATCCCTGAAGGAATTGGCTTGTGACTGCCCTCTTCATTGAGGTGGACTTCCCAATTCTAACTTCCTGGGTCTGTCTGTGAGCCAGCTGGCTATCTACTTGGTAAACAAAGGGTTTATACCTAACCTCTTGAGTTTGTAATTGTAGAGTGGGGTATTGTGTCATATGGCTTGGCCAGGTCAAGGTAGTCAGTGTGAACCATTTTACCTTCCTCCATTGCTTTGGTGTCCTGTTCAGAGAAATCCACAAGGTTGAGTAGGCATGATTTGCCCTTACTGAAATCAAACTGGGTTGGGTCCAGTGTTTGGAGGTTTCCTATGTCATTATTGATCTTTTCCATAATAATTTCCATGGGTTTGAATATGAGACTAGCGAGACTTATGGGTATGTAGCTTCCAAGGTCTGTAGATGTCCTGCTTTTGTGCAGAAGGATAACTGTTGCTGTTCTCCATTCATGAGGCATGAAGCCTGTTTGGAGGCTACAGTTAAACAGCAATTCCAGAGGGCCTTATAGGTCATGTTTCATGCCATTTAGAAGAAATCCTGGGATATTTTCTGGGTCCACAGATGCAACATTCTTGGCCTTACACAGAGTATTGAGAACCTGCTCCCTAGTGACAGGTTGGGGAGTTATATTTGACAGTATTTCTGGTGGTGGGGGTTGAGGGGGACAGAGTTGAAATAGTCTGCCAGTATATCAGCTACATCTTCTGGCTCAGTACAGGTGGCTCTATTAACAATTAGCTCTGCACATAACTGTGTATTGACTTTAAGGCTGTGGACATAGATAAAGAATGCCTTGTGGTTTTCCTTGGCATGGGAGGCCACGTTTAACATAAATGTGGCTTTAGTAAACTTCATTTGTCCTCTGAGTTGCTGGTTTAGTTTGATGAGAGTGCGTTTATCCTACTGGGTGCTACATCTCCTAATTTTTGCCATGATTTTTCTCCTTGTTATACAGCCTACTGATGAAGGTGTTGTTGGAGTCAGGCCCATATAGTATCCTGGATTGCAATGTCACCTTATATACAGACTACCTCTAAAGATGCACCAGTGAAGAAGTACCCAATAAACTTTTAGGCAGCCCTGTAATATAACCCAGAAAAACACTCAGCAATACCTGATAGTGGCAAAGACACTAAAGAAAAACTGAAACAAAATGTATTCTGGAAGGTCTTGGGCAGGGGGGGGGATAAACAGCAACTTCCAGATGTCCTCAGAGAGTAGAGAATTTTGTTCGCCTCAGATGGGGAACAGTGTGAATATGTATGGACAGACAAACCTCAGGGCAAGCCACAGACTCTCAGGGATTACCTCAAAAAGGTGGGAGAGCATCTACATCAAACTTTCTAATGTTCTTCATATGATCACACTTCCCTGAAAAAGAAGGGGGACATGATGCCACAACTCAGACTCCACGAAGTCTGGAGATGGGATCTTTAGAAATAGGAAGGAGTAAACTACATAGAAAGAAAGTAAAACAGAGGGAGGGCAGATAACCTATAGAGTCTCAGCTCACACCATTTCCAACAATTCTCTTAAGTGAAGGATTACAGAGTCCCTTATTTAAACAGTGCATTAGTAATGCTGACAGGGCTTCACAAACCATTCATTAGTTTAGAGTTGATCAAGTCAGAGTATGCCGTACGAGTGTTCCAGCACTGATAAATTGTTTCCATGTGATGAATTCAGTTTACTATTGCACAGAAAATTGCTGTACTTTGCAGTACTTGAATCAATGAGCCAAACCATAAAAACATTAAAAATGGTCCAGCAATAGCAGTAATTCTTTTTCCATGTTACAGAAAAAAACATATTTGCTGTTCGAGAGTCAACAGTTCTGTCTCTAATCACAAATTACCCAACAAAACCTGTAGTAAGAATCTTTGTGTTCAACATCTTTGTATCCTGTATAGGAAGGGTTAAAATGTGAAACTGCATTGCGTGCAAAGAAATAAGCTAAAATGAGTTGTTTTTCTTGTAAGGAATTTGCTGACCAGAAAGGAATGCACAGATGCTACTTTGGTCCAGGCACAGGCCTATCTTGGGACTGACCTCTGACCAAGGAGGAGTGCATAGATGTTACCTTGATGTAGGCACCAACTTATCTTGTGTCTGACTTTTTTACCATCTAAGGCTCCACTGAGTGAATTTATAGCCTTGACTGAAATTCCTTGTCTAGTAACCAGCTGCTGAGTATGCATGAAAGAGGGTATAAAACCCATGTAAAGTGTGTAGAAATTAGACTGCCAGCAACAGAACTTTTGTGGCAGATCTCCATGCATGTTAAATAAACTCTTTTTGGCCTACCTTTTTTGCTGTGATTCTTCCAGTATATGTTAAGAGTATTAAAATCTTTTGACATTTCTGGCCAAGAACGTGGGGCCACCTCTTCACAATGCAGATCGCATAAGAGGGACTGAAAAACCTGTACAGGAAGGGAGAACAATCTCGGGCTCCCTTGAATGGAAAGACCTCCGACAAAAAGTCGTAAGTAGAGGCCAGTCACTCTTAGATTCGATCCGTGGACGGTGAAACGAGGCGGAAGATCCGAGTAAGGTAAGCTTTTTTTTTGTAAAAGTTTTTAAGGGACTAGTCATAAAGGAATTTCTTTTGTTTAAATTTTACAAAAGACCGGTAGAGATCTCAGGAAAAGGAAACAGTTTTTCTTTTAAATAAGAAAAATGGGAAACAGTTTTTCTTTTAAATAAGAAAAATGGGAATAGGAAGCAGTTGTTGTGTTAGTAGGGGCTGCTTAAATAAAAGGACTGAGGATGAGGAATATATGTTTAAATTACATCCAAAAAATCTAAAATATATAAAAAAAAAAATGGAAAAAAGACTATGGGTTTAGTGGTTCCCTTAAAAAAACAGAAAGTCAAAAACTAGTGAGAGACCTGCAGGGACACAGGAGGTAAGGTTAAAAACAAAAAAGGTAGGATTTCCTCAAGCACAGAAATGGTTAGAAGAAGCTAATAAGAGACATAGGAACAATTTTCAAATAAGGAAAGTAGTGGCTCGAGTGCAAAAGGTGCATTTTTTGTCCACAAAGAAGATGACGAAACATCTATTGTCTGTCGTAAACCAACGGCCCTACCCTTGTATTCTGATGTCACTAAAGACAGGGTTAGTCCACCCCAGTATCAAAAAGAAAGAAGCAGAAAATCAAGAAAAGGTGTCCTTCATAGTCTTACAGGAGGCAGAGAAGCAGGAAAAAATACCCTCCATAGTTTTACAAAAAACAAGCAGAGGAGACTCTGGAGCTACGTAACCATAGTATAGACAAATCAGAGTAAAAACAAAAAGAAGCTAAGGTATATACCCTGTCCACACACTCGTATCCCTTTACATGCAGATAAATATCTTGAGAAAAAGGAAAGAAAACAGGCTCAAACCTTTATGGTGAATACGGATAAAACACTTATGTTGATGTAAGCTCGTCCAACAGAGGTAGAGGAAGGGAACAGGGTAGAGGCAGAGGAGGCGGAATGTAGGACATTTTGAAAATTACGAAGGCAGACAAAAGAGGGGAATGTTTTAAATGCAGTAAGAAGGGCATTTCAAGAGATTGCCTGAATCCCGGAAATCCACTGCTGCTCCAAATCATAGTTCAGCATGACTATATAATGGCAGCACGGACGAACGGACCCAGATGCTGAGGTCGACTGGCAAGAGTCAGTAATACAAAATGAGAATGATTTTGAGAATGTGAATAAAGAAGGTAAAAGGGAATGTGCAGGATGGGAGAATGAAGTGACTGATTTTTCAGGCGGCGAATATCAGGTTATTAATTTAACAGCGCTGGCTGTAACTATGCAGCTAGAGGCACAACCGATTATCACACTTCAAGTAGAAGGGAAGGATGTAGAATTTTGTGTGATTCAGGGGCCTCCAGGACCCTGCTAAAACCTCTGCAGTGCCATCTGATGTAACTTCTGATGACTATGTATTAGTCAAGGCAGCCAATGGCGCATTTATAAAGAACCACTATCTAAACCCTTATGGTTCACGGACCCTGAAACTAACCAAACTATCAGGTTTTAGTCATTGTCTCTAAAATTTGCCCTGTAAACTTATTAGGAAGAGATTTAATGCGTGTTTGGCATAGTAGCTGTGCCGACTGCATCAGGGATTCTAATGCGGTAGAAATTCAAGATGTTATGTTGCAGGTGGGGCAGGGTGATTTACACTACTGGTACAGTAATGATCTTGTCGAAACTGGACCACAAAATGTAGTAAATGAGCTAACTATTTTGGCCTTCACCTCCAAGACAGGCTACGCCACCGGGGAAGGCCATTCTGACTATATCTCCTAATCCCAGGAAGAATTAAAGTTACAATCAGTGCCAGACTCCTTATGGTCCCAACAACATGACATTGGGCTAATAAGAACAGCAGGACAGGTTAAAATAACTCCAAAATCCGACTTTAGACCTCACAAGCGTCAGTATCCGCTAAGTAAAAAGGCAGAAGAAGGCATTCTACCAGTGATCACGGCTCTATTACAAGCTGGGGTTTTAATTCCATGCACAGATTCACCGTGTAACACACCCTTGTTCCCAGTAAGGAACCGGATGGGACCTGGAGAATGGTACAGGATCTGCAGGCTGTGAATGCTGCTGTGGTACCAAGGGCTCCTATGGTCCCAGATCCATCTGTTTTGTTAAATGATATCCTTCCCACAGATAAGTATTTTTCTGTCATTTATATCAGTAACGCATTTTTCCATCCCTCTACAGGAAACTAGTAGGTTTTGGTTCGCTTACGTTCATGAGCAAGCGGTACACCTACAAGGCTGCCGCGGGATATTGTGAAAGCCCTACAATTTTTTCGCAAGAAATGTCAACAAACCTGGCACAGTTTCAACGAGCATGGCTGTCATCTACTGTTATCGTGGGCGACATCTTACTGGCTGCACCCACGGAGGCTGTCTGTGAGTCCGAAACTATTCGGTTATTGCATTTCTTGGCGAAAGAGGGACATAAGGTAAACAAATCTAAATTACAATTTTGTAAAGCTGAAGTACGATATCTAGGCTGTACCATTTCAAATGCTGGTAGACAACTGGATAGCTGTAGAAAAGAAGCTATTTTACAGGCACCGATGCCCAGTACAAAAAAAGGAATGATGTCATTTTTAAGAATAACTAACTTTTGTCGTAGTTAGATTCCCAATTATGCAGAGGAAGTGAGTCCACTTTCATAACTTATTTTTGCACTTCCCATGGCAGCACATGACGCGCTGCAATGGACAGATAAGGCAATACAGGCATTTACTAGGGTAAAGCAACTAATAGCAGGATCTGCAACACTTAGCTTCCCTGACTATACAAAACCTTTTGTTCAGACAGTAGATTGTAAGCAGGGCTTTATGACATCGGTTCTGTTGCAAACTTATGGGGATAAGTTGAGACCATTAGTTTTTTATTCCAGTAAACTAGACACAGTGGCACGATCGTTGCCACACTGTGTACAAGCAGTAGTCGCAGCTGCACTGGCCGTGCAGGAGTCTGCAACCCTAGTTTTGTTTCATGACCTTACTTTACGGGTACCGCACTCTGTCGCGGTAATACTTCTACAGGATAAAGTTACCTTTCTCTCTCCTAGCAGACACTTGTCCTGCATGACAACATTACTATCACAACCACACATGACCATTGAGCGATGCACCACTCTTAATCCAGCCACGCTGTTACATACAGCTGATGACGGTGCACCTCACGTATGTTTAGACTTAATACACTCTAATGTCTTGCCAAGACCAGACCTTAAGGATCAGCCTTTGGCAAATTCAGATTGGACCCTGTTGTAGATGGGTCAGCACGTAAGAATGAGGCAGGTATTACACAAGTGGGTTATGCAGTCACAACTGAGACTAAGGTACTAGAGGCAAAACCTCTCCCCAGGAATCTGTCCGCTGCGGCTGAATTGATTGCTTTGACCAGAGCATGTACCATTTCAAGGATAAGGCAGTTACTATCTACACAGATAGTCAGTATGCTTTTTCCACGGTCCATGTCTTTGCACAGCAATGGAAAAATAGGGGAATGGTTACTGCCTCAGGAAAGGAAATAACCCACAAGGATTTAATCCTTAGCCTCTTACAAGCTGTCCAACTGCCACGGGGATTGGCCATCTGTAAGTGCGCAGCACACACAAATGCCAAGGATCCAGTATCACTTACAAATGCACTAGCTGACAAAACTGCAAAAAGTGTAGCCTTAACCTCTACTTTTGCACTCGAGACCACACAAAAAGAACTTCACCCTACAGATAAATTTGATCTACAAACTTTACAAGTAATGCAGGAACTTAGTACAGTTCAGGAAAAACAGCGATGGGTTAAATATGGGGCTATTCAGAAGCAAGGAGTTTTTGTAGGTCCAAATGATAACTATGTCTTGCCAACAAACCTTTTTAGGTATGCCTCATTAGTGACGCATGGCCCATCTCATCTGGGCCCTGCTGCTATGGTTCAAATGACCCAGCAAATTTTCTGGACCAAGGGCTTTATAGCATATGCTAAACGGTTTTGTTTATCGTGCCTGCTTTGTGCACGATACCATGGTGGTGGGGTACGAATCACTCCCAGCTTTCCGCTGCCTCCGTATCCATTTCACACAATCTGTATGGATTTTATTGAACTAACCCCTGTTCAACAAAAGCAATTTGTATTAGTCATTATTGATGCTTTTACAAAATGGGTTGAAGCTTTTCCAGTAACACATCCAGATGCCCTGTCGGTAGCCAAGGCCCTTACGAATAATATTATCCCTCATTTTGGGCTACCCACACGCATCTATTCTGATAACGGCACACATTTTGTAAACCAAGTTATTCAAAAGCTGGCTGCCGTTTTCAGATTGACTTAAAACATCACTGTGCCTACCACCCACAGTCAGCAGGGTTGGTTGAACGCCATAATGGCATTCTCAAAGGCAAGTTACGTAAACTCATGGCGAGACACATCAGTCTTGGATAAACTGCTTACCTCTGGCACTCCTGTCCATGCGTACCACTCCCACTTCAAAGGGGTCACACCATTTGAACTACTATATGGGAGACCTTATTACGTCCCGCAGTGGCAAGGTCTTTTGCCTGCGGAGCGTGAGGGGGTGAAGAGATAGCAGATTACATGAGGAAAATGCTGACAAAACTAACACTTCTTTAACGAATTATTATTTTCAGATCAGAAGAACAACAGGATCCTGAAAGTGGAACCAGGAAACTGAGGAACACTAATTAGTAGTAATCTTGTTTTGTATGAATATCTGACTATTGTAGCAATGCAAATACCGGAAGGATTTAGTCTTTCCCACAAAAGCATTCCAAACTAATTTTGTTGTTAATAAGTGTGATTGTTACTTTTCTGTTTTGGCGTTTTATTTTCAAACGAAACTAGCCAAGTGAAGAGAGATAAAAATACAGCTTGGCATCCACCCTTTAATACGTACCAAGCTATTAAATATGCATATGCTTTGTCTTTTAATGTTTCAAATTGTTGGATATGCACAGCTATCCCTACTGTACATGGTGGCCTGATGTTAGGTACAGTCCTTTGGGGCAAATGATACATGGACTAATTTACTGTTTGAAACTTCAAAGCGTAGCCTTAAAGGACAAAATAGCACTACCCCTCATGGGTGTCAGAATGGAACTGTATGTTTCCAGAGATCTGGAAAATTAAGGTTGGATGGAGTCAATGTAATGTAACCATAATTCATAACTGTACAATAGATGGGCACTGTGCAACGAGTTTCAAGCCTATAAGAGTGCTTATTAAGTGTACAGGGCTTATTAATGTCACAAACTTTTTAAAAAATGTTATCTGTGTATGATCTTTTGTTTAAAGGGATACAAGACAAAGGAAATCATTCTATTCCAGTAAATATCACTCTTAAAGTGAATGACTGTTATTTTGTCTGTGGTAAAAAAGCATACAAATGGTTACCAAGGAATTGGTCAGGCAGTTTGTTTTTTGGGTTATTTGGCACCAGCTATAAGACATTCATTTACTCTTCCCCAAGGTAAAATCTGAAATGCGTGCTGTGAATAAACCTGTTAATCCGTAGGTAACATTGATGCATCCTGGATCTATCATCACGATTTGGCCCACAGTAGCAGCAAGGGACTGTCACACATGGACTTGGGCGATGATGTCATTTCTTGGGCTGGTATTCTTCCAGCCTATGGGACAGTAAAATCTATTTGGGAGCTCAGAAAATTGTCAAAACTGTTAGAAACTCTGAGCAATGCTACTTTTTCTGCACTAGAGTTGGTGACGGATGAGCTAACTGCAATGAGGACTGTAGTGTTGCAGAATCGGATGGCGCTCGATTTCACCCTAGCGGCGAAAGGAGGTACTTGCAAGTGTTGTCCGTTCATTACAGACAACTGATATGACATTAACAGTCATCTGGAGATCCTACAGCAAGTTTCTGAACTTACAAAACCAGGACAGAATCCATTGACTGACTTTTTCCAAAATTGGTTTGGGAATTGAGGAACAGTGCGTATGAATGTCTTAATTGCTGTATGTATTGGTGCCATTATATTCCTACTGTTGGGTTGTTGCTGCATTCCTTGCATCCAAATGATAATATCAAGTGTATTGTCTGCCAATGCAACTAAAGCTTATTATTCTGAATATACAGGAAATGAACTGTGTTAAAACCTGTATGAATAAAATGTATTACTGGGGATACAAAGTGTTGTGAGGGGGGAAATGTAGTAAGAATCTTTGTGTTCAACATCTTTGTATCCTGTATAGGAAGGGTTAAAATGTGAAACTGCATTGCGTGCAAAGAAATAAGCTAAAATGAGTTGTTTTTCTTGTAAGGAATTTGCTGACCAGAAAGGAATGCACAGATGCTACTTTGGTCCAGGCACAGGCCTATCTTGGGACTGACCTCTGACCAAGGAGGAGTGCATAGATGTTACCTTGATGTAGGCACCAACTTATCTTGTGTCTGACTTTTTTACCATCTAAGGCTCCACTGAGTGAATTTATAGCCTTGACTGAAATTCCTTGTCTAGTAACCAGCTGCTGAGTATGCATGAAAGAGGGTATAAAAACCCATGTAAAGTGTGTAGAAATTAGACTGCCAGCAACAGAACTTTTTGTGGCAGATCTCCATGCATGTTAAATAAACTCTTTTTTGGCCTACCTTTTTTGCTGCGTGATTCTTCCAGTATATGTTAAGAGTATTAAAAATCTTTTGACAAAACCCCACAAAAAATGCAGCTTTTCTGAAACAACCATTTGCTCTGTCAAAATGCACAATTAAACTGGTTCTGAAACAGACTTCAAAATAAGCGCAGCTTTGTGAAACTCAAATCGACAGTACCACTACAGAGAAGATCTCATGTAACCAAATCAGACACCTAATATTCAGTATTAATTTATATATATATATATATATATATATATATATATATATATATATATACATATATATATAAATAAAACTTTTATACTTGTATATATAAATAAAACTTTTCTGGTACAGTTACAAGACAGTTTCTACGATACAAAACTCATTCACAGTGTTGTTTTTTTTTTTTAATATGGACACATTCACTATGAACATTAGATTGTACAGAAAACAAGGAAGGGGGATGGAAGGAATTTATGGAAGAAAAATTAGCAAAGGAATCAATGTACAGGAAGGAAACAACTAGAGGGGGGAAAGGAAGTAAATGGAATGAGACCAAGTGGAAGTTTGAGTTGCAGGTTAGACACTGCCTTCCTTACCAGGGACTGCTAACAGAATATAAACAAACAGTAAGAGATAGAGGAGGGCAAAGTGAAAGAGCAGCTCAGGTGGACTTCTTAACAGAGTCTAGAAATTGCTTACTAACCAAGAACACCCTCCTTTCTAAAGACAAGAGGAGAGGGAATTAGTCACTCTACTACTGTCTCCCAATGGAAACTGACCACACCCAGCAGCAGCAAAAAATTAAAGTGGAGACGCAAAGTAAACTGATGCCAGGACGTATGCTCTCTGGAAGAAAAAGACAACATAGACAAGCATGCTGTGCTGGCTGCACCAAACTCCTTTTCTGACTGGCTTTCCAGTGCGATACCACTACCTTCTCCACCTCATAAGGTCACTGACATCCTTAGCCAGCTCAGGATGCAAACTTACAGAAAGTAAGACCACATGCTCAGAGAGGAAATTACCTGCCATTGGTGGGGGAAACACTGAGAAACTCTTGGGGATATAACAAGAAGGCAATGACAGGACTGAGGTCGACACTGATCAGCCATTAATGGGACAATGAGGTGTACGTGCAGTAGACAATAAAATGATCTGCCAAGGAATATAAAGCACAGTAAGCTGAAAAAATGTGGTGGCGCAAGCTCAAAACAACAAGTTGTTCGGCTTCCTTGCAGAAGGAACTGGTTGCGATAACCAGTGGGAAAGGCTTTGTACTTCTAGCCACAGCCATGAGCAGAAAAGGTGGCATCTCAAGATTTCCTTCAAATATCTTGCACACACCATGGCACAACTATGCCGGTAGACATCTTTGCACGTTTTAAAAAAAGCAGACCCTGGATGACTTGTTAAGCATGTACACACTAATAGCGCACTCACAGCACTGAAGAGAGTGCATCTAATGGCTTCCTATGACTATTCCCAAATGTGGGCTACCAAAGACATAATTAGACTTTAAAATGCACGTTAATCCCTCCCTCAATATATAGATAAATTAATGAAATTGCCTACTTTTGTGTCTCACTAATTTGCACATTAATCTAAACCAAAATATACCTACTCCTTGTATGCAAGTAAAGGGCTATTCAGTGTTCTCTCTACACGCCTTTAGATCACTGTTCCTTTCCTGAGCCTACACAATTATATGTGGAGTCTGCTTCAGACAAGTAGCTCTGTATACATCTCCTAGTCAGGACTTGAAAGACTATTTTTTTTTAGTTGGACTATCTCTCCTTACATTTTATCAAAATCCTAGTAATATTTAGTCGGAAAATAAATGCACGCATGCTTTCACTCCTTGGACTGCTTTATTCTTTCATCCAAATTACTACTGCAGAAGACATATTTATAAATCGACCATTGTTTCAACTTTTGGCTGTGGAAATCCATAGTTTGGAATTCTTAGTCATAACTCATTATCACATTCCTGTAACAAAATTACAACCATACAAAACCTAATGACACACTGGCAACAATCACACTAGTACAGAGACAAATATATAATAAAACTAATTTTTACATGACTCAAATTTGAGGAAACTGCAAACAATACTCAAAGGTGGAATTAAAAAAACATTCCCCAAACTAAAGCAGTAAAAATTGAAACTTGCTGTATACACAGCATTTTTTGCAGGAGGTGGCCCAGATACTGTGCCTTTCCACACACTGCCCCATGCTACTCCCTGTCACAAGTCTACACAGGAAAGATAATCCCCAAAATATGTCTAACATGCTGTCACTATGGTACAGAATGAGGGAGGTCTGACTGTGTGTAAGATGACCACATGACCAGAGCTTGAGTAAAAAGCCTAAGTAGTAGAGAACACAAGGGTAGCAATGAGTGCTATACACTTTGGACAAGGGTGGGGTGTGGGTGGTAGGTGAAGTGAAGCAGACATATACCAGCCCTATCACAAGTGCCTTAGTTCATCTGTCAGCCACAATATGGTGGAGAAAGTGTGGGCCACTATTTCCTAAGGATGACTCTTTCTGGACATTTAGTATGAGGTTGTCACCTCAGGGCAATTCCATTTTCAGGAGACAAGGCAGACCTGCAGACCAGGGAGAGAAGATAATCCTTGACAGTGAGACCATAGTCACATCACTTTCGGAGTAGTGGTGGGGGTGGAGGGCTGTGAATGGAAGAATAGATGGATATATACACAAATGAAGAGGATGATACAGAAAAACAATGCTCAACATATTCTTTTGAGAGCAAAAACAAAAAAACAAAAACAAATCCAACTACACAAATCATAGTTTGCATACATACACCAGCTACTGACACACACTTGCACTTTTGTCTAGCACAAATATATTCCAGTCTTGATCTGCAATCTTACATTGGAAAGATGACAAAAGTAGCTTAAGAGTTTAAAAAAAAAAAACGTATCCTGCCACACAACTTCTTTGCTGACCCACTTTTAATGCCACTTACCTTTCGATATGCTAGAAGTCCGTGTGGATTCAGTGCTCTACATTTGCTGCTAATCTAGTTAAGGGAATATCACCGATTTGCAAATGCTCTCTGCATTTACCTTAACGATAGTTTAATTGTTGCCAGTACGTCTTTAGGTTATGTGTGGTTTTAACTTTGCCAGAAGAGAAACGGAGAAAAAATTGAGACTCTGAATTTAAATGGATTTTATTTACACACTTTCAGAATCTCTGCTTTTTTATGTACTTACAGTATGCAATAAAATCAGTGAAAATTACATTTGCTCTTGAAACTTTTATTTCTGTGTTGTGTCACAGGAAGGCCAACCTCGAGCACAGTTCATCAGGGGGAGCTTTTCCCACTAGTATTGTCTACCCAATGCAGGGAACCCTACATGCAGTGCTACTAAACTATATAAAAAGTACAGTTTTGTACCTACCATAAATGTAGATGTTCGAGGATTCCATTGCTGCAGTCCTAACAATTGGGTATAGTCCGCATCCAGTCGGCCCGAATACCAGAGTATAAGGCTGACGTCGGCCATGGCGCATTAGACTGACGTCAGTACGTCAGGGTACTAATGCGCATGACCGGCGTCCTATCCTCAGTCTTTTCTTGCCCCAGATGTCAGAAGACCCTAAAAAGACAAGGCCCAAAAAACCTGCACCAAAACATGAACAATATATACAAAAATATAAGCAGGTAAGCTCACCTACACTATCACCCCTAAACACAGAGGGGAAGGAGGGAGGGTAAATTGGACTGCAGCAATGGAATCCTCGAACATCTACATTTATGGTAGGTACAAAACTGTACTATGTTCTTCGTCTTCCATTGCTGCAGTCCTAACAATTGGGTAGAATCCCAAAGCAGAGGTAAGGGAGGCTGGCAAATCATAAAGAAGCAGGAGCTGACAACATGCCTTGCAAAACAGCTGTGGCAAAACCAGCCCTAGACCTAGAGTAGATAGGAAGGTGATAATGCTTAGAGAAAGTATGCACTGAACTCCAAGTAGCTGCTTCCAAAATATCCTTAGTTGCCACCCCGTAGAAATGCTGTTGAAGTGGCAGTAGCCCTAGTGGAATGAGGCCTAATCCCAGCTGGAACCTCCTTGCCATGATGGGAATAACAAAATGCAATGCAAAAGCCAATCCACCTAGAAATAGTTTGTTTTGACACAGGCTTGCCCTCAGAACACAAAGCAAAAGAAACAAACAACTGCTGAGACTGTCTAAAATCCTTAGTCCTGCTTAAGTAATAGCAATTGCCTGTGTACATCTAAAGTATGCAAAATCTTTTCCCCTTTATTTTGGGGTCTGCATAAAAAGTAGGCAAATGAATAGTCTGGTTTAAAGCCACACTAGAAACCACCTTAGGCATAAAGGAAGGATTAGTGCGTAATGATACCCTATCCTTATGGAAAATCAAAAGGGCTCGACTGCCATAAGGGCCTGCAACTCAGACACCCTTCTTGCAGAAGTAATAGCCAACAAAAAAGCAGTCTTCCATGACAAATATTTCAATTCAGCAGTAGCCGCAGGCTCAAAAGGTTGTAGAGTAAGTTTTTCCAACACAAAATTGAGTTCCCAAGCAGGAGTAGGAGCTCATCGTGGGGGTCTTATATTCTTTGCCCCTCTAAGAAACTGCTTGAACAAAGGATGTGAAAACAAAGGTGGGTCACAATCATAGTGAGCTGAAATTGCTGCAGCATGAATCTTAATAGAAGAGAAGGACAACCCTTTGTCCAATAACTCGGTAAGATATTGAAGAGCCACACTCAAATTAGGCTCAGAAATCTCCAAATTCCTTGCTGCACTCCAAAATAAAAATCTCTTCCATTTTATGCGTACACTCTCCTTGTACTAGGTCGTCTAGCTTCCATAATCACATTTAAAACTTGTTGAGGAAGTTGAGACCTGCTGTGTTTCAACACAGAATATGCCAGGCTGTTAGATGAAGAGAGTGAAGCTTGACATTGAGCAGATGACCGTCCTCTTGAGATAACAGATGAGGAATCAGAGGTAAAGGCCATGGAGGCTTCTTTACCAGACTCCGTAGTAGTGGGTACCAGTGTTGCCGAGGCCAATCTGGAGCTATCAAAATCATCCTTGGCCTGTCTTGTCTGACCTTTAATAGCACCTTTGGAAGAAGAGGCAGAGGTGGAAAGGCATACACATGAAGATTTTCCCAACTGAAAGACAGAGCATCCACTTTCCAAGCTGTGTGATGAAACCCCTTTGTGCAATACTTTGGCAGCTGGTGGTTTAGTGGAGAAGCGAACAGATCTATGTCTGGAGTTCCCCATGACACTGTCAATGTCTGAAATACATGAAGATCCAGTTTCCACTCGTGGGGATCCATGATTCGTCTGCTTAACACATCTGCCAAGGAGTTCTGTGCTCCTGGCAGAAACCTTGCCTGAAGAGTTAGTTGCAAGCTTAGCGCAATCTCCCATAAAATCATTGCTTGCCTGCATAGAGGATAAGAATGCGGTCCCCCTTGCTTGTTGATGTACCACATGACAGTTGTGTTGTCTGTTAGAATCAACACCTGTCCCGGAAGAAGTAACTCCTTGAAAGCCAGTAAAGCGAACTGGACTGCTAACATCTCCTTCATGTTGATATGTAGATGCAGTAGTCTGGCAGGCCACTTGTCTTGTATCCACTTTCCAAGTAGATGAGCTCCCCAAGCAATGTCCGAGGCATCTGTCGTTAAAATCTGACTCGCCTCTGGCGGGTCACAGAGAGTCCCTTGTTTAGGTGACATTCCTGAGCCCACCACAAAAATTCCTTTGAAGGCAAGGTATTATGGGAATGACAGTGTCTAAATCCTGGCAGTGCTGTGTCCATACATTTTTGAGATACCATTGTAACTTCCTCATATGCAGTTTGGCATTGGGAAGCACCAGAATACAAGATGCCATGAACCCTAATGCTTGAAGGACTGTCCCTGCAGTCAGCACGGACTGATGAGATAGATGATGGAAGTAAAGTGATAGACTCATTTGTTTGTCCGGGGTTAAAAAGGCCATCTGGGCTGCTGTATTCAGTCTCACACCCAGAAAGCACATGTCTTGAGAGGGTACTAGACCGGACTTTATTTCGTTCACAGAATACCCTAGGCATCTTAGCACTGCTATAACATATTGCAGATGCTGTAGAAGGTCTTCCTTTTCTTGAGCCAGAATCAGGCAGTCGTCTAAGTAAGGATAGATTTGAATTCCTTGTAGCCTGAAGTAAGCTATCACTGGAGCCAGAACCTTGGTGAATACTCTGGGCGCAGTAGATAAGCCAAAGGGCAATGCAGAGAACTGATAATGAGAATCTCCAGCTCGAAACCGCAGATACTTCCTGCAACTTAGCCTGATAGGCACATGAAGGTAAGCTTCCTTGAGATCTAAAGTTACCATCCAGTGATCTTTGCCCAGCAGAGGTAAAAGCTGTTGTAACGTCAACATCTTGAACTTGGGAATGTCCAGATAAGTGTTGAGGAGAGATAAATCCAAAATTGGTCTCCACGTGTTCCCCTTCTTTGGTACTAGGAACATGCGGAATAAAATCCTAGGCCCCTTTCTGATACAGGGACTGGCTGAATGGCCCCATTTTGAGTAACTGAGAAACTTGCTTGTGAGCCTCTTTTCTTTGTGGAGGAGGAACGTCTGGCATGCCTTTGAAAGGGGCATTGTATGGAAATAAAACCTGTAACCGTGGTGAATAATGTCCAACACCCATCTGTCTTGAGTAATTAAATCCCAATTTTCTTTGAAAAGAGACAGTCGTCCTCCCAAAGGAGCTGCCAGGCGAGAATCTACTGGCAGCTGAAAAGGCAGGTCATTGGGTCTGCTTACGAAAGGACTGACCCCTGCCCTCACTAGAAGTCTGAGCAGGTGAACTCCCTGTTCTAGACCTAAAAGAACCTTGAGCCCTGCCCCTACCGCGTCTAGACCTACCCCTAGACTGGGAGTCATAAGCAGGATAAGTCCACCCCTTAGCAGGCCAATTTCTACTAAACTTGGTGGCTGTACCTGCAAAAAATTCTTAACAGTTTGCATAGATTTAGCTTTGTCCTCCATTTTCTTTAAAACTGCTTCCACAGGCGAACCAAACAACACATCAGACTGTAAAGGTGCATCCAAAATCCTTGTCTTAACATGCTCAGCCAAATTCTGATCTCTTAACCAGGCATGCCTGCGAAGAACAGAACTAGTGGCAGCCACCCTCGAGGAGGCCTGCACAGCATCAAAGCCACATTGCAAAGAATGCTTGCCCACTTGTTCAGACACATAAATCAAATCCAGCAACTCTTTACACTCAATACCTTCCGCCAAAGCATCCACCTTAGACTTTAATTGAGAAAGGAGATAATTTTGATATTTCAGCATGTGGAACTGACAATTCAACGCTCTCATGGCTAGAGTGGAAGAAGTATACAGTTTCTTACCCCACCTATCCAAAGCCCTAGCCTCCTTGTCAGTGGGAACAGGATTTCTAACCACAGAGGCTTTAACACCTTTAGGCCCCTGAGAAACAGTTTCTGGGTCCGCCCTAGGACTCTTAAACAAATACTTATGAGCTTCAGGCACCCTATAGTACCTATCAGGTTTAACAGGAGCAGGAGGCAAAGAATCAGGGTTCAGGGAAGCCTCTGCAAAAACATCTTCCACCACAGTCAACACAGGAGGTATAGCTAAGGGCCTATGCTGGGGCAAAAACAAGAATTCCCTAAGCCTCTTCCTGGAATCAGAGTAATCCTGGCCTTCCCATTTAAAGTGCTCCCTCATGGAATGCAGAGTCTCTGAAAATGAAAAATCCTCAGGAGGAGAAGCCGAAGGAGTGGCATCATCCACATCAGAATCAGAATAAGGAGGATACTCCTGTAAATCATCCGCAGAGGACTCAGAAGCCTCTGAACCTTGTTCAAAACTGGCAAACTCGGCTCCACCCTAGGCCTCTTAGCAGGAGGGCCCATAGAACCTCTAATCATAGTAATCAAATCTTCTGCCATTTTAAGCATATGTTTCTTAGGTACAGAACCCGAAAAGCTAGGAGAAGCCCCACTGAAGCTGAAATTGGCCTACCTCTAAAAGAAGCTTTAGCAACAGAAGGAGAGGCTCTAACTACTGTGGGACAAGAGGGAAGAATAGGCCCTTGAGAAGCCCCTTCAGCCTGGCCTGCCTCCTGAGATGGGACATCCTGTAACAGTAAAGTTTCTGCCGGAGACTCCATAGAAACTCCTGGCAAAACCTCTGGCTCCACTGAGCCTCTAAAGAACCGGCGTCCGGGACTGCCGGTTCTTCAACCCTAGGCTTCGCTGTTTTGTCCTTGCGCTTCTTGGGCAAGCGGGCGCCGGAGCATCCGGCGGCATTTTATAATTGCAACGTTTCCCAAACACTAACCTGGCACAGTCTAACCTCCTCTTAATAGTGCGTTTGTTAAACCTAGCACAAGAGCGGCAACCAACAACGTCGTGCTCAGGCCCTAAACAAGGTATACACAAAGTATGGAAATCCTTATGCGGTATCTGTTTCCCACAAGAAATACAGTTATTCACTTTTTCTGACATCCGGTTAAATACTGAGGCAAGAAAAACCAAAATGTTCCCCAACGTGGTACTTAGCCAACTCTGATTCGGTCTGAAACTCCGGTTTCGGAAATATCTCAGAACGCCAACCTGCACTCGCAAAACTGCTTCTGCATCGGACCACGCGGCAAAAAAGACTGAGGATAGGACGCCGGTCATGCGCATTAGTACCCTGACGTACTGACGTCAGTCTAATGCGCCATGGCCGACGTCAGCCTTATACTCTGGTATTCGGGCCGACTGGATGCGGACTATACCCAATTGTTAGGACTGCAGCAATGGAAGACGAAGAACATCTCCAAGGTCATAACACTTCCATATAATGTTCAGCTTACTAATTAGGAATTCATTAGTTGTAGTGGACATACTATAAAACTTTTAATTTTCTCAGGTAAAGTTTAGTATCTGCATCAAGATACACACTGCATTCCTTAATTATAACCTTTACTCCTCTAAACTTCCGATTTCCTTGAACTGCCTGAGCTAACCTATGAAACATGATGTCAACTCAGTTCAGAGTAACTGTTGCATTCATCTTTAAGCCAAATTTAAACACTCACCTAACTCAACAGTGGACTTGCCACACAATCAATTTATAACCTCTGCCCCTCCCACAGCTACTACCAACATGGTTCAATCTACTTCCATCCACCTCTAAAATAATCAAATATATCCCAGATGCCTTCATTCTTTCTTCTCACTTGACTTCTTCCATGCGACTACTTACTCTACAATGCTACTTCACTAATCAGGCCTATCAACTTCCTTCTCCTGCCCCATCTACCACCTCCACCTTTCCCCTGCCCCATTTACAACCTCCACCTTCCTTCCCCTGCCCCATCTGCCACTTCCACACTGTCATCCTCTTCACACTTATATTTACATATTCCCTGATGCTTTATGACCTAGACTAATTTCTTGCTCCACAATAGCTCTCCCACATTAACATTTGTAATCTGCCCCTGTCATGCTACACGTCAATTCTGTTAATGCCCTCTGTTGGTGTCTATTGGTGTAGTCACACACATCACCACTCATATTCTCAACCCTACATACACCAATATTCTACGTACTGCACCCATCTGCCATCATTCAGACAACCACTCCCACACCCTCCTCCAACTCACCCTCTCTCTTGAATCTGCCTTCTTTTTCCATCATACCTCAGTTCCCAACTTTTCATTCTTAGCTTAGACTGTAACTAGCTAACACCAGTGTTAACTAAACTACACTTAACTACATACACAGGGTGATCAGATATCCTGGTTTTGGTGTAGTGAAGCTAAGTAAACATAAGCATGAACCTTATTCACCAAGTACACTGTATGCATGCACTGTTACATCCCCCACCCTTGCAAGAAAATGAACACCTAGCATTTTCCACTACCGTATCTCTATCAAAAAAAATCCACTAGCAGTACCAAGATCAACGCAAATCCAGTAACAATTCATTTTCTGCCTTACACCACATAAATCAGGCTCTTTCCTTTCCACAAAAAAACTGTTGTAACAGGAAGGCAACAACAATTCACTGCCTTTAATAACAGACACTCAAAAACAAAAGCCACAAGCAAACACCTCTTCTTAATTTTACTGTTCAAAAGCAGCAAAGTGCTTTTGATGCTAAATTATAAAATATTGTATTTTTAACAATAAACGTATGACTTCTTTTAAATTTCCCATGTTAACACTATGATGAATGAGCTGACAGCGAATCACTTGTTTGACCATCTGGACACTGCTTCACATTTACAAGATTGTAAGCTACACAGATGAGAATCAGCTGGCTCATGCATTTTTAATCTGTGGTAAAAAAAATATCTATACAACCACTTTCTCAAGGAACAAAGTACTGTTCTGGCTAAAATTACAGCTGCATCAATGTGGTTAAGACAGAAAAAACTGGTAAACTCGGAAGGGAGAACTTAACATTACTTTCACTGAATAATCTTCTTCTCAATAAACTCTACTTATGCTGGGCCTTTAGCTACCTTATTTCTGTATAACTGAACCAGCACCTTCTTAAAAACTGAACTTACTCCTTGTATAAGCTCTTTAATGGATATACACACATATATATATATAGATATATATATATATATATATATATATATATATGGTTCCCCTTCATATGACTGAATTAACATAAGCCCGAAACTCATAAGCCTGAAAAGTCAAAAGCCTGAAACTCAAAAGCCGGAAAACACAAAAAATACATATACTGACTTTAAACAGCAAAAAACATATTAATTTCCACTAAGTATAAGTAGGGGGGCAAGTCCCCCTGCACCCCCCCCATGTGGGGGGCTGCACACCCCCCACACCCCCTGCTACTTAAATATATCAGCTCCAGGATTGCACTTCATTACACTAAGTGCAATCTCGGAGTTGGTATATTTAAGTAGCAAGGGGTGTGGGGGGCTTGCCCCCCTACGTATACTTAGTGGAAATTAATATGGTTTCTTTGTTTAAAGTCAGTATATGTATTTTTTTGTGTTTTCAGGCTTTTGACTTTTTAGGCTTTTGTCAATGTTTCCATAATGGTGGATGCGCAGTGGCTAAATAAATCGGTTTAGGCCTGGGTTTCTGTCTTACTATATGCCTTGTGAGATGCTGTGCTCTCCTTTACTCCCCAAAGCTCATTAAACAACACCAGCTGCAAAACCTCAGGCATCCACCATGAGAGCTTTTTCAGTGACACTGGGAAATACCCTAACCCATGTATATAAAAAAGCACTCAACTTACACAACCAAAGGCTCTTTAATAAAACAAAAATAAAGATAAAAATAAGGTAAGCGCTTTCACGACCACAAACTGTCGCTTCATCAGACAAATAACAAATAAAAAGGGGCATAATATATACAGACCATTAACTAATTAACTGATGTCATCAAATTTAAACATGGTAGAAAGATATATTTAAAGAGACAGAAAATATAAAACCTAATATAAGTTAATATAAAAAAATCTATATGCTGAATGGTAAAAATACATGTAAAAGATTATATATACACAATGTGAAGTAAATACATAGTTAATGTTTGAGCCGCCTCAATTTTAAAAAAGGTTTAACAGAAAACGTGCCATTTAGACCTGGTGTTTTTTCTGCATTTAATAAAAGAATCCATTTCTGCTCAGCTGCCTCTGTAATACTATCAATACTATCAATGTCTCCTCCTCGTAAATCAGCCTCTAACTTGAATGACAAAAAAGTTAAGTGTGTGAAAAATCTGTTAATGTAATATGACTGGCTAGTGCATTGTTCTCTTTCCGATTCCTGATGTCTCTAATGTGTTCCAGTACCCTGTCCTTTAACAGTCTATTGGTTTTGCCTATATAGTATGCATGACAATGCTTACAATAGGCAAAATAGACTAAGTTAGTGGTTCGATAGTCTGCATAATAACTGATCCTAATGGTAAATTTTTCAGTAGGATGTGTATAGACTGTGTTGAAATATATATACTGGCAAGCAGAGCAGTGTCTGCAAGCAAAGGTGCCTGTTCTCATTGATTCACACTGTCTATTAGTAGTGGTCTTATTACAGAGGTGATGTTTCAGTGATTTATTATTTCTAAAAGAGAATGCAGGCATGTCATTGATTGTGTTCTTCAGTTCTGGGACTTCTTGTAAAATGCTCCAGTTCTTTTTTAAGATGTCACAATAATTACTGATGTCACTGGAATACTGAAAAACAATTCTAAACTTATCTGTAGTAGTGGTGGGTGTCTTACAATCTGATTCTTCATTGACTGCATTCCTAAAATATGGTTTACATCTGTCACCTCTGTGTGTCCATGCTTGGTCTATCACCTTGTTTATTTCTTGTTCAGAGTACACTCTTTCTAAAAAATCTTGTTTACTTGTCTGTAGGGCATTTCATGCATCAATGTCGTTGTTGTGTAGTCTAAGCACCCTATAAACTTGTCCTTTTAGCATATTACGATGAATATGTCTAGGGTGCATGCTATTTTTGTGTAACAGTGCATTTTTCCTTGTTGGTTTCTTATATATGCTGCTGGCTGCATCCTTGATTCAGCTCTGATTTCCTTACTGTCACATCCAAAAACTATAGCTGAACTTCAGGAACTCAGTAGTGGTATGCATATACTCAACTAGTTGATGAAGTTGACTGGTGTTGCCTCCCCATACAGGAAAATATCATCCACAAAGTGGACATACCAAAGGACATGTCCGCGCAAAGCATTCGTATCTGATAAAAAAGTGGACTGTTCCCAGTGTGTTAGCGTTAGGTTGGCGTAGCTGTTGGCACAAGCAGTGCCCATCGCCATGCCAATCATCTGGAGGTAGAAATCATTTTGAAGAATTTTGTGTTTTACTCACTAATACCCTAACCCATCTCTCAAGAAGGTAAGCCTGTCAACACTGCATATTTTTTCCCCTCCCCAGTCAGTCCTATGACAAGTAGACTGGCAAAAGGTGTAGGCATTCACTCTTCTACTGTAAAAACCTGAATGAATAAAGCCAATTACAATTCTTTCTGAAGCACCCTGGCCTGACACTGTGTGGAGTGACTCAAGGTCATGGATAAAAACAATGAGACATACAGGTTTATGTTGAGCATTAAGAAAGTTTCCCACTATGCCAAACGCCTTTGCATAACATTTCAGACAATGTATACCACTACTGACAGTGAGGGAGATGAGGTGAACACCTAGCCACAAAGAACCCTTAGGCAGAAAGTGGAGCAGTCAAAATCTAAAAGGAAGAGTTTTCATGTCAAAGACCTCATCCAAGGCCATGTGGAATGAAAATATACTAAGCAAATGCAAATCAATGAAAGCAGTAACTTAGCTAAGACTTGCACCCAGCCCAGTGTATTTGGAACTTGATTTTAAAAACATTACTATTTATTTATTTATTTTTATTTATTTTACATTTGTTGACCGGGCTAGTCTAGCTGGATATATTTCCATTTTCAGTAGAGACCCGGGGAGAAAAGCTCCAACAGATGTACAAAAGTATAAAATATTGTTACATGGTGAAAAAAGGATTAATAAACAAATTAAAACAGGTAATTATTACATTCGAGAGATAAAAACACTTGAGAAAAGCAACAGTAAACATAATATCACTTAAGAAAGCTAAAACAAATGTAATACAGTAACAATTATGTACAATTGTTCACATCGGGTAGAAAGATTTCAGCAGTACGTTGATTAGAGTTTAAACAAGACTAAGCATTTAAATGTTTGGAAGTTTGGTAAGAAGAGGAAGAAACAGAGGTGAAGAGGGTGGTTAGTCAGGGTTACTACAAGGGCATAATCAGTGCGTTTGGAGGTGTTTTTTAATTTTTTGTTTAAAGACTGGCAAGGATGTAATTAGAGTTAGTTCATTGGGTAACAGGTCCCAGTCTTTTCCTGCTGTGTTGGTAAACAGAGAGTCACCAGCCGTATTACTAGACTTTGTTATGCTAGCAAGGAGTTTGCTAGAAGAACGTAGGGAGTTCAGATTATTATAGGGGGTTAAGAGCTTTGAGAGTAGAGGGGAATTATTGGGTTGGTAAAATATGTTGTGGGCAATTGTGAGTTGGGGGATTATCAGATGGTTTTGGAATTCCAGCCAGTCTAGTTGCCTAAGATTAGAACAGTGGTGGGTTCTGAAGGGATTGCCAGTAGCAAATCTGGCAATGTTATTATAGGAAGTTGCTAATTTGTTAAGGTTAGTTTTCTTTAGGTTGGTATAAATAAGTGAAGCATACAGAAGGGTCGAGATTAGATGGGAGTGAGCAATCTTGGCTCTGGCTGCTGGGGTTAAAAAAGGTTTTATTCTATATAAGGAGCCTATTTTTCTGTTGACTATTTTAATGGCGTTATTTATATGGTAATCAAATGAGAGGTTATTGTCAATGGTTATTCCTAAAAGTTTAGTGGTAGAGTCTGGGAAAATAACAGTGCCATTATTTGAAGAGATTGAGAAATCTAAGGGGGAGGACCTAATAGTGGGTGTAAAGAGAAGGAGTTTTGTTTTTTTTGGTATTAAGAAGGAGGCAGCGTTTGGTAAACCATGTTTCTACAGTGTTAAAAACATTTTGAGTAAGAGAATATAGTGTGATGGAGAGGTTGCTGAGCATATTAGTGTGGAATCATCTGCATATTGAATACAGGTGGCTACTAGCAATGTCTTTGAGCTAACAGACATTCTGACTATACATATTTACTCTCAATTCAGTATCTATAAAAATAAATCATCCATCAAACATAAACCAATCTACATAACAAGACCGAAATAAGCATCCTCTACTGGGACCTGCCAGAATTTCATAATGCTCTTTCAGTTATGTTGCCACCTGCTCAGCTGAAAGATTACAGACTAGAATTTCCTAGCACATTAATTGTCTTCAATATACAACGGAGTGGCCACACAAATGCTCACTACACAGTCACAGTATTGCATGGTGTGTATTTATGAAAGACATACAAATCCAAACGACAGATATGCAAAAAGATCTGCTGCAACAGCAAACACACACGTTGACAACAAACAGTTCAGTGTGCATCAAGTTTGATTACTAAAACTGTGATGAAAACAATAATGCCAGGAAGTAACATACCCGATTTTGTCAAGAGTTTTTTGATTAACACAACAAAACAGGAATATCTTTTTATGGGCTTACTACTTAACTCTGCTGTTCTCTCGACTCGCCCAAGAATTCATTGAACTCACAAAATGGTGACTTCTCCTAGACAAATGTAAATTGAAAAATATTGATTCCAACTGCTAAGTTATATAAATATCAAGTCTGAGCAATTCTAACTGCTAAAGCAAATGCCTGACCTACAACTTAACCTAATAAGCATCACCTTAGCTTACCCTTTTCAACAAAAAATCTTAAGCTTTGCAGTACCCACTTAGTAATTACCAGTTTACATCTTGAACTGTCAAAATATTTTGCTTCTCCTTAGTCTTCTACTAACTTGGTCAACTACTTGACTGCTCTAATTAAACCTTTTTCTGCATTTATCCTACAGATGCCATTCTTTACCTTTTGATATTTTATCACAGTGTAGTCTGGTTAGATAATTGTCTGTTTCTCCATTAAATAGAAAAGCAAACGGATCCTCCACAAAGCCTTTTAATCCATATCACACCTCACAAAACTAAGCAAGTAATAAACACACAGGAAGTGAGTTATTGTCATAGGAACAGTGCCAAGATCTTTTTGTACCAAGCTATTCACTTGTCAGGACACAACCAAACCTTAAATTGATTTTATTTTTTTTTCTGTGAAATACATAAAATAGCTAAATATGTTAACAAAATAACTGAAAATGTTAATACTAGACTTCAGTTTGTTTGTGTCTTTTGGCTTTTCCCGGTTAGGGGTCACCACAGTGGAACTCCGGTCCGCTAATGATTGGCAGTAGATTTTTATGTACTGGCTTGCTGGGCCTAACGCACAACCTTCAGCGAAGGAACACCCATTCATGCATGTGGCCACACAGAAGATGCTCTGAGAATCGAACAGGCAATGTCCAACTGTGAGGCGACAACGCTACCGCAGCACCACCACCGCATTACTTAATACTAGACTTCAGTAAAACCATTAAAAAGACACTTTTAGTTAGTCTGTAATGTACACATCTTGCTCTTATTTATACAGGAACGACACCACGCAAATAAAATCACTTAGTGTTATGCTATTTATTTACTTGTATAACACATACAGTGCTGTAAGTACAGAGTACTCCCCTAAAATATGAGAAAAAAATAACCTTGTTATAGCCAGGTTCATATGCAAGAAACTAGCTGCAACAAGTTTGTTAACGGCCAGGTTTCCACATATGAACCTCACTGTAGTACATGGAATGCCATCATGATTATGCTCCACAACTGGAAAAAAGATAAACCAGTTTTGTGCTTCTACAGTGGAAGACTCAACTGTAAAATCACTTTCAGAGATATGCAACAAAAGTTAGACACCCCCTAAGCACTGTTACAGTCTTGTATTACAGAAGGAACGTTCCTTCACTCTCAACGATCTCTGAATATTTTTCCTCCTATATCCACGCAAGTTTACAGACATCAGTCTGTAGGTAACTTATTTAAATTAGGGCAGTATTTAAAAGCATTTTTCCTTCTTTACTTGCTATCTATGCAACAACACAAGCCAAGTGCTTTACTGGCTTTCAAAGCAAGTAAAATTCTTTGGGATTTTTTTCTGTAACTAGTAGTACATGGAGTAGATAAAACTGCTGCATTACAAACAGCTATGATCAAGGCTCACTGATAATAACCTGTTATTTTGTGTTCTCAACATGGATGCCAAAATTCACTCGAGAGTTAAATTTCTTAGCATCCATGTCTCAAACAAATAATAATGTGGTTATGACTAGAGAAACGATCAAAAGAAAATGAACCCTGAGCTGGCACACAGATGGCAGTCACCAAAAAGCTGGATTGGAAAACATTAAAGGCTGATAATATACCATGCAGGCTATTTAACAGCCAGCAGTCAAATGGGGAAACGGAAATAAACAGCTTTAAAAGTTGTTGACACACCATGTCTTCACACAAAAAGTTTTTACTCTCGAGCAGAATTTCCCTGTCATTCACTTCTACAACACATAACCTGGTAATGGCTGGAGACCTGATCACAATCAGTTATGAACTCATGACTGCAACAAAACCTTTAAAATAAGACAGTAAAATGAACATGTGCTGCACAGATTTATATCCATGTTATCAGAAATTACTATGAAGTGTTGTATCAGAAAGAGTTTGGTTTGTATATGTGATGGGGAATGCAGATAAAATTAAAAGTTAAGCAAGCAGAAACATTCTGTATAAAAAATTAAACTTTTAATGGACTTCTATACCAAACTACTCAGGCAAGCCTTATCATTCTCAGTTAAGAAAAAAACATTTGTCTCAAAAACAAAAGCATTAAATGCTGCACAGTTCAGAAAAAAAGTGGCTTCCACCACTACCCCTTGACAAAAAAAAAAAAAAAAAAACTTGGCAGAAAATGTTTAGGGTGTGAGCGTAAGAACTAACACAGTTATGTCAAAAAAATCTCTTAATCATATTTCAACTTCCTAAAGATAAAACAGCAGAAGAATTAAGATCTCACTAATCTAATGAAAATAAGAATTTAACCCAACCTCCAGCCCTGGTGATGACATGAACACCTGCATCATATTGAAGACCGTCCTCAGTTTGTGCATGTGTGTTCCCCCACATATGCCAACATGAGCTAATGTCACCAGCTTGGGCAGCCAAGCTGACATCCTCTCAACATAGCCCTGTACTGCCTGATGAGCTTTCAAAATCCAGTTGGACCCTTAAGTGAATCCGCAGCACAAGCTGGGAGAGAACCACCATCTCTCAAGTCAAACATCTAATAGTGACCCACTTCACTGGTAGTATGTGCTCTTGCCTTAAGTTAATGGCATCCACCGCTGTACCTAGAAACAGACATCAGCAGTAGCTTGGAATCCCCTCAAATTAAAATTGCAATGCTTCTGAAATGCCTTATTTTTTTATGCCTACTTCTTTTAGTCTGATTATGGTCTATGTTTTTATGCATCCTCTGAACCATCAAGAAGGAACATCAGGAAGACAAGGAAACCAGATAAAGGATGTAAAGTTAAATGTGAAATATGCATAAAGAAAATCTCAGGTAGATTGCAATGCTGGAGAAGAGCGCGGTACCTGGGAACATATTTCTTTTTTTGGGAGTGTAATGAGTTGGCAGATTTTAAAATTTCCCTGCAGACTACTCTGTCAGAAATACTGGGTGAGCAAATTGGTGTAACTACAGAAATTATTTTTTGAGCTGTGATACAGACTCAGAATTGCCTAGACATAGTAACACTTTGCAGCATCTAATTTTGGTGGCTGCCAAAAGGCAATTACTAGAAAATGGAAATTGAAGTCTAAACCAACCATACTAGTAGTGAATACAGCAACAGAGATAAAAGATCTGAAAATGGGATCTTTAGAAAAAGGTAGGAGAAAATTATATAGAAAAATATGGGAATTGCAGGAACAATATATGCAAAATAATGTTTTATAGAGGAAGAACGAGGTTTAAAGGAAGGCAAGAACTGAATGAACTATGTATGTTTGATAATGACTGTATAGAAGATTGTGTGTGATGTATAAAGTTTGCAACTGAAAATATGGCTTGTTTTCATTTATATAAATTTATGATTACCCGTGTCATAAGTGATTAAATTAAGATGTTTCTTGTTTAAAAAAGATATTCCAAGACTGCATGAAGATAAACTAGCACTACTTTTACAAAAAGCTTTACACACCCTCAAAACTCATTACAAAATAAATAAATAAAATAAATACAAGTAAAGTACTTCTAGAACTGGACAAAAATGAATGTGGTTTAAAATTCACTCATAGAACACACAGGGAAGTGATGCAGTTTCTTGACACTGAATTGTTTGTTGGAAGAAATAACTGGGCACATTTTAGGCCATTTTCCAAAGAGACGGCCATAAATAATGTTCTTTGTACCAGCAGTATGGCTCCTCCACATTTGTTAAACGTATTGGCTTATGGAGAGGTTAAACATATTTTTAATAATACGCTGGATAAGTTGCAGTTGCATTTATTTTATTTTATTTTTTTTATTTATTTTACATTTGTTGACCGGGCTAGTCCAACTGGATATATGTCCATTTTCAGTAGAGGCCCAGGGAGAAAAGCTCCGCTTTTAAACTAGATAAAATCAAGACAATACAAAAAAAAACACAATACAAAAAAGGATACATGCAATATGTAAAGTAAATAAAAATTTCTCCATCAGCTTGGGTTATATAGAAACTAAAAATAAACAGATTGTGAGTAGTAGGTTAATAAGGTAGAATGCAGTATTATGACCAAGGATAGATAATTCAATATTAGTATAAAGGGTAAGAATATGTCTTTGAAATGCTATAAAAAAGGTTATGAAAGGTGAATAAAAAGGTAATGTAAGTTGTAAAACACAGGGTAGATGGTGAAATTTTAGAGGACAGGGAAGTAGGAGAAAAATCTGGAGGGTAAGTACAATTGGAAGTAATTATAGTCAAAGTGGAAAAAATAGAAAGGTTTATGTATGAGGTGGGAAGATAAGTGTTCACAGAGGAATGAATAAGTAGTAAAGAGCATGCCCAGTGACAGCATGTTGGGAATAAGATACTAGGATGGGGAAGAATGAGGAATTGCTGTTATACTTCAAAGTGGGTAAGGAGGAGAGATATAGAAAAGGTCATGGTGTGGGGGGGGGGGGTTAGTACAAGGACAAAGCCATTGTGATTTTAAGTGAATTTTTAGTTGATTTTTAAAGAGGTAATGATGAAAGAGATGTAAGATTAGTGGGAAGTATGTTCCAAACCTTCTCCACAGAATTAGAGAAAAGAGAATCACCTGCCTTGTTGTGGGATTTCAGGGTGGTAACCAGTAGTTTATTTGCTGAGCGAAGGTTAGAAAGGTTTGTGTAGGGGGAGATAAGGCTACTGAGAATAGGAGTCTTACTAGGTTGATATAGTATTTTATGAGTAATGGAGAGTTGTTGAAATTTTAGCTGGTTATTTAGTTTAAGCCATCCTAGAAGTTTTGGGTTTAGACAGTGATGTGTTCTAAATGAGGACCCAGTAGCAAACCTGGCAATATTGTTATACGAAGTAGACAGTTTGTTTAGGTTGCTTTTGGAAAGATTCATATAAACTGGCGAGGCATAGAAGAGGGTGGAGATCAGATGGGTCTGGGCAATAGTAGTTCTGGCTTCTGGTGTAAGAAAAGGTTTTATTCTATATAAGAATCCAAGTTTTCTGTTTACAGTTTTGATGGTGGCATTAATATGAGCGTCAAAGTTGAGGTTGTGGTCAATCAATACACCTAAGAGTTTTGTAGTTGGGTCAGGAGCTATGATTGTACCATCAATGGAGATAATAGAGAAATCTAGTGGGGTGGATTTGTTAGTTGGAGTAAATAGTAATAGCTTGGCTTTTTTGGCATTTCAGTTTGACAAAGGAATAAGCTATTAAGCAGAGGTTACTCCATGGATGTGTTAGAAAAGGCAGAAATGAAGGTAAGGAGAGGTGCTAGAGTCAGAAATGGGCATGACTTGATACGGGACCACAGTGGTGGGTGGGTAAATAGGAGAGTAGAGAGAGATAGTAAGGAAAAAATCTTTTTTGTTAGCAGATTTTCCCCTTTTTCGACACAATGAGGGAACTGGTCAGCAGTCTCTGGCCTATTATTGGTTAAGATGAAATGCTGAGTAAAATCTTTCCCAATAGGGTTATCTTCTCATATGGAAGATTTTTCAACTTTGAGGAAATTTTAAATTTGAGATCTCATGTGGATGGAAACTATTCAGGGTCCTTCCCCTGTGGGAGATGTAAGGTACGTGTTAGAATAAAAACTTTGAATGGTAGTAGGATCAATGGTAGAAATTATAGAACTGTTGATCATTTTGATTGCTGTTTGTATGGTATGGTATACATTATAGGCTGTGGATGCACACGCACTAAATGGTATGCTGTGTAAACAAAAAGAGCAGTCAAGAAGCGAATATCAGAACATCTAGGGGATATTAGGAATGCCAATTTAGATAATCCTGTGGCCCAACATTTTCATTTTGAACATTCAGGTTCTGACAGCAGCTTATTCTTTAGCATCTTAGCTAGACCTCATGATAATCGGGGGAATGATTTCATACAAAAATTGCTGCAAATGGAAACTAAGTTTATTATCAATTTTAAGACTTTACAATCAAATGGAGATGAATCTTAACATATATTTGTGATTCATTACTACACTGCTTGTTAAATTTGAGCATAAAATGTATTTAAATATGTTGCACTTATTATTTATATTCGTGTGGAAGGGTAGTGTGTTAAATTTTTTGGGGGGGTGTGATGTGAAACACTGAAGTTTGAAGTTTTGTAATTGAAGCACTTTGGGAGCACTCCATTAAGCTGATTAAGAGGTGTTAATTTATTTATATATAAAATTGCTGCTTGGATGGGGTGGATTTATTCACTCAAAGGCATTGGCACAGGTACTAGGAAGCACCAGTAAACAGTTTATTTAGCAGTCTATACTGCCTTGAATCCATTGTTTTTTTTTGTTTTGTTTTAAAGTACTTCTAGCTCATGTCTGAAGACAGAGCTCTGAGAAAGCTCTCATCCAGTGTTTCAAACTGAATCAGTTAATGCCTTGAAAACTAAGACAGCGCTAATATGTTGAACTTGCTCAGTTCATTCTAGATGCCAGTTCTCTGGCACCAACAGCTTAACTTTGCTTCTATGTACTGCTGAGAACAACAGCCAATGTAATGTAGGTGGTTTGCTTGAGAAGTTAAGTGAATCTGCTGAAGATAAGATACAATGCTAGCACACAGCTGGGCTTCTAGAGGCCACAAAAATGTAGATGGTCAGGACTTCGTTTCAGAGCTTTTCTGCCTTTATAATGTTTATTGTTGGCCAGTTAATCCCTCGCCAGCCTGCCTCACAACCTCCATTAATGGGATACATTCAGCACACTAATTCCTATTCTTCCCACAAGGAAAATGAAGATGACACTGGCTACTCATTCCCGGGTCACCTACATTTAAATTACACTACCAAAAGTACTACACAAACTGGACCCAAGCAAACCACAGGGATAAGAAGGAATTAGTAACATAAGAACACTATATCTGTTACTACCCAATTTAAGTATGAAGAGATTACTCAAGATAAGACACATACTTACTAAAGCCATCTTTAACGCAAGGGGAATAGAACACACCTAGAGTTATTGAGCTCCATAAGTCTACTTTCTTGTTGTGAAAAAATAGTTAAGAATGTTATTTTGGATTAACTGTCATAACTGGAAAATTTGGGACTTGAAACTAGGTGTATACTTGTGTGTGTGTGTGTGTGTGTGTGTGTGTGTGTGTGTGTGTGTGTGTGTGTGTGTGTGTGTATTAAAATGTTCAATAGCAGAATAACAGCTATAAATGAAAACATACACTGTAGCATAATTTATATGGACATGACTTCAAGCTTTGATAGGGTTATACATGAAACACTTAAATTAGCACTAGGCATTAATGTAATCTCGATAAGGTGGACAGCTGTATGGCTTACAAACATGACAACAAATATCATACAGCAGCAAATTGGACAAGTGAAATTCTAGGTTAGTCAAGTGTCCCACAGGGCTCTGTACTGGGTCCATTCTTGTTTAGGTTGTATTCTTCTGACATACCTTTTTCATCTGAGGTGTTCTGCAATCCATATGGAAATGACTTGAGAAAGGGAATACTGATTACATGGGTTACAGACAGGGCAAGTCAGCAAAAGAACTTGAGTAATTCATCAGCTGAACACGGGAATAATTTGTTTGTTTGTGTCTTTCTGCTTTTCCCGGTTAGGGGTCGCCACAGCGAAACTCCAGTCCGCTAATGATTGGCAGTAGATTTTTTTTACATACTGACTTGCCAGGCCTAACGCACAACCTTCAACGAAGCAATGCCCATTCGAATGGGCAACGTCTAACTGTGAGGCGACAACGCTACTGTAGCACCACCAACACAGGGGAATAATACAATTGTAAATACAGCAAAAGCCTAGCATTGGGATTTAGGAGAAAAGACTGAAGGGTGAATATTTACTACAGCACACACTGACTGAAATTGTGGATTAATTTAAGGACCTGCACACATGGGAAGAACCAGCTTTAAGTTTTTCTAACCATATCAGCCAAAGGATTAATGCTAATTATAAAACTACAGGCTATATAAAAAGATTTATAAAGTCCAGGAAATTAGAAATTATGTCATCATTGTTTGTTAGTTACAAGAGTCCCAAACCAGAGTATAGCAAACTATTGTAGGTTCACGGGTAAGTACTATGCTAGCTGCCCTTGCAGGCCATTTTAATCATATCCAATTTCCCTTTTTGTGCTCGAATTAATCTATCATGTTTGGTAAGTGACTGGCCTTGCCCATTTCATGATCAATACCGTATTTCTCCATAAATAAGACCTAACCAGAAAATAAGGCCTAGCAAGGTTTTCTAGGGTGGTCATGATATAAGCCCTACCCCAAAAATAAGCCCCAGTTAAGATCGTCAACAGCACACGAAAGACGTGTTGAATTATAAAATAATAATATTATTGTCACCTCTTGACTGAGGTTATCGTACTCTGCTTGCCATTTTCAGACCATTCGGACACCCAACTTCTTCTCTTTGCAGAAAGTCATAAGATTCTTTCGCCGGGAGTCCTCCAAGATTCTTACTGTAACACTAATCCTCACTCACACTTGACGATTGAGATCCTTGGCCCATAAACACTGGCAAGTGTACTTTGATTGGTCAAAGAACAGACAACGCACATAGAACATGCGCACTTGATAACGAACGGGAGTGGTTGTGTCTTCTTAATCATCGCCATTTTGTGTTGCCACTCCTGTCTTGTAAGTCTTCAATTAACCCCCCGCCCCAAGACAAGATGATATATTCTGCAGAATACAATAAAGGAATCGTGGAGGACTCCCGGGGAAAGGATCTGATGGCTCTCTGCAAAGAGAAGAAGTTGAATTCCGAATGGTCTGAAAATGGCGAGCAACACGATAACCTCAGTCAACAGGCTGACGAGGGAAATGCTAAGAAGTGCAAGTGTGGATCAGGTTGGCAACAATTATTTCCTAAGCTGGAAGACATCATTTGTGAATGGATTGCTAACAGGAGAGCAAAGGCTTTGATTGCGTGCAGGGCTGATATTCAAGAATTTGCCCTTGCAATGGCACCACAGTTAGAAATATCCCCAGAAGAATTCAAAGCATCACAACATTGGCTGGATGGCTTCCTTCAGTGATATGAACACTCTCTAAGAAGACTGACAGCACTGTTCAAGCTGGAAGATACTGAAGTTAATAAACATGCACTTGCATTCAAGTCCTTTGTTGATGGCATCGACTTTTCTAAATACCAACTCTCCAACATGATTGCTATGGATGAAACTGCAATGTTTATGTGCCAAGGATCTCAAACAACAACATCAGAGGGGTGGCTCGTCAATCTACATTCCCTCCACTGGTTACGAAAGTGCACGTGTTACCTGTATTTTGGCAATTCGTCTAGATGGAAAGAAAACCCCACCTCTAATCATTAGTAAGGGCAAGAAAGACAAGATTGAATGTGTTTCAGGCATTTACATTCTTGAAACCAAAAAAGCCTGGTGCACACAAGCAGTTATAACGAAGTGGGTTGATGTAAGGCTGCCACTTGTTTTGCCAGGTGGCAAAAGAGGTCTGCTAGTCTGGGATTCAGCACTCACCACGCTAAAGACATGAAGAACTTCCTTGCACAGAGAAGAACAGATCAAATAATGATTCCCGCAGGAATGACTGCCCATCTCCAGACTCTTGATATTGCAATTAACAAGCCATTCAAGGACCATTTGTGCATGGAACTCGATGACTACATTGAAAATAGAATGGAGAGAAATCAGTGTGGAAACTTTGTGAAGCCTAGCCTGCAAGAAGTTGTGACTTGGGTGAAGAATTCATGGGATAAAATCACTGACAGCTGTGTTGCCAATGCACTACGAGCAGGCTACATGGACAAGCAGTGCTCATTTAAGGTGAGGTCTATTGCTAGGCATGACAGATTGGGGCCAATGGTTCTACAGGAAATGGAGTCGCAAGAGATTCAGGCCGGAATTCAGGGGTTGGAGACTTATGACAATGTTCCAGAAGAAGATGACATGACTGTATTTTAATTACTTTTCTGTTATCGGGGCAACAGAATGGACTGCTTCTACTTTCAGCTGTCAGTTTTTTGACTTTATTGCATTAAGGTAACATTTCATTATCAAGGGGTAATTACAAAGTAAGGCCACTAGTTCCCAGACTTCATTTTTATGAGTTTCCATCATTCTTCTCTTACAGTTTGGGTAAGGAATAAAGAAAGCATCACCACTCAAAAGGTGGCAATTATTTACCTGTTTTACTCCCCTCCTCCAATACATATGTATTGAGATTTTTCTGCACTTTCTGTTAAGCATGAAATATTGCACTGTGAAAGCCAGGGTGTAGATATTCTGAAGTTGTAATGTTTGTTGCACTGTTTATGTAGAATTCTCACACAACTGTTAACGCATTACCTAGAACTGATGCCCAATAACGGAAAAGTTGGGGGGGGTAAATAAGGCACCCCCTGATAATAAACCCTAATGAGTATTTTGGCGGGGGGAAAAGTATAAAACCCGGTCTTATTTTCGGGGAAATAGTAATTATATGTTACCTCAAATGAGAATACTCAGATCATACCATAGATAATCTTCAGGGGACACATGCATGAGATAAAGCACTCAGGAGTTGCCTCTGTCTATTAGTAGTACAGGGGGTAGTCCTGGGGTACATTTTCTGTTTCCCATTTACCGATACAAATTGTGCTTGAATATAGACAGTGGTGAACTTTATTTTATGTGGATGGGGATTCTGCTCCACAACAGCAGTATCCTCTGCAAAATATACTTGTCCCTTCAAACCGTTCGGCTGATATTGGAGTAGAGGTTTACATCCCTAGTATTTTTTATGCCATTTGACTTGCTGATGTGCAGTAACTCCATCAGTAATGGGTCAGAGGGTACCTTGCAGGCCAGACACAGGTCACCTCTTAGCAATCTGTAGGATACTGAGTATACTGACAGGGCTTTGAATTGGTCCAAGTACCAAGTAAGACATGTTAAGGCCTTTTATCCTTTCAGTAAGATATCTTTGTGGGCATTCCAGTTGTTCCATGTGTCTTGACAAATAAATGCCAAAGGGCGCATTATATTCAATGACTGGCCTAATGAGGGATTAGTAAAGGGGGACAATAACATCCCCAGATCTAGATACAATCTCTGTTTATAAGCTGAGCAACATAACAGGACTTAAATACAACTATAGATGCATGTTGGTCAAAAGTTAGGTCACTGTCCAGATAAGTTCCAAAATCCCAAACAAATGAGTCAACTTTTAAGGGCGTATTATCAATGTGGTAGTTCCCTGGTGTAGATAACTTCTCAAAGGAAACAATTTTGCATTTTTTACATTTAGTTTTAAACCATGACTTTTAACACCAGTTATTTAAGATAAACCTTCCTGGAGGATGGCCAAGTCATTTAGGGATTCAACAACTGTTCCTAGCTTGCAGTCATCTGCAAACTTAGTCAGCCAGAGCAGTTTGGTATTAGTTTTTGCTTCACAAAAGTAGATGTCAAACAGGAAAAGTTCCAGCACAGAACCCTTAGGGAGTCTACTGGTGACTGGTCTCTTTGTGGAGGTAACTTCCCCTGTTGGGTTATCTTCATCCTATCTGTGAGCCAGTTGGCAATCCAGCAGGTAAAACAGGCGTCTAGCCCAGTTTATTTAGCTTTTCTACTACGCCTGAGTGGGGAATTTTGTCAAAACCTTGGTCAGGTCGAAGTAAGTGGTATGTACTGCTTTGTCTTCATTCATTGTTTTAATGACCTTATCAAAAAAAAAAAAATCTACCAGGTTGAGCAAGAATGACCTGCCCCTGAAAAATCCAAACTGAGTTGGGTCCAATGTTTGGAAGTTCCCCGTGTCCTGACTGATTAATTCTATGATATGTCTTTCTATTGCTTTGTATACGAGGCTGGTCAGACTTATGGATCTGTAATTGTCTGGGTCTGTGGAAGGGATAACCATCTGAAAGGTCAGGACCTGTCCTGAAACGCAGATACTAAACAGTTGAAAGATTGGAGTTGTATATACCAAGCCAGAGATGACATGTCTTGAAAACTAAGTTTGGAGGGACCGTCACGAGGAATCCAGGGGTGGCTTGCCCCCCCCCCCACACACACACACAAAAAATAATTTTTACGGTGAAGTGCGATTTTCAAGATTTGCTGCTCTTCTGTGTTTTTAAAATTTTTTTCAGCTTTTGAGTACTAAGCATTTCAAGCAGACATTTCAATAGGGAGCCTATGGAAGGTCTTCCCTTATGCAGGGGAATGACTGAAGCTGTTCTCCACTTGCATTATACAAAATTTGTATGGAGGCTGAGGCAAAAGTGTCATTAAGGGTGTGGCTAAACCATGCTTCATGCTATATAATATGCATCCAGGGTTATTATCAGAACCCATCAATGCAGTATTTTTAGTTTTTGATAGCACTTTTAAGACTTGGTCTTGTATGACAGCTAGAGAGGTGCCAGTTTAAGGTATATCTTGAGGGACAGATGCAGGGGAGAGAGATGTAAAGGTAGAGCTAAATTAATTGGCTAGTAGGTTTGGGATATCTTCAGCATTAGTTTAGGTAGTGTTGTTTACAATCAGCTCAGTGCACTGCTGGATTGTAGTTTTGAGATTACAAACATAACAAAATGCAACAAAAAATTTCTTGTTACTCTCTTTGGTTTGGGTAGCTATTTTAGCTTTGGCGGATTTGACAAGGACTCTAAAATTGTGGAAACTACTCTTCTTACTTTTGGTCAATTTCCCTTTCCTTTTATTATGAAGCTTGCTGATATTACGATTTCACCATGTGGGTTTGCTTCTAGGGTTTACCCCGCACTTGTTTCTATGGGGTACGGCTGCAACTATGCAGCGGTTTACATGCTGATGTACATTTCTGCATATTTAGTGGAGTTAAAGTACAGTTGTGTACACTTACCATAAATGTAGATGTTTGAGTATATTCACTGTTGCAGTCATTACATTTGGGTAATCAGCTGGCAGGTTGCCCTCAGTCTGCCTGAATTCCAAAGTCTGGGGTCCTGCGTCGGTTGCGGTCTCCTCTTCCATGACGTCAGGGGTATAAAACATGGAGCCAATGCCATTTTCTTTAGTTTTTCTTGCCCCAGATGTCAGGTGCCCCCAAAAAGAAGGTAGCAATATATATATATATATATATATATATATATATATATATATATATATATATATATATATATATATATATATATACATGCTTCAATATAAACTAACTTCAACTGCAAGCAAATACACCACATAGGTTATAGAAGATAGATAAGGAAAGATGAACTCCAGAATGACTGGCAGATGGCAGGCGGGTAACCTGGACTGCAACAGTGAATACACTCGAACATCTACATTTATGGTAAGTATACACAACTGTACTATGTTCTTCATGTTTCACTGTTGCAGTCATTACATTTGTGTAGAATGCCAAAGCTATGGTTGGGAGGCTGGAGCTAAACAGCATTAGGTGCGGCTATAAGGCCCTGCATTACTGCAGTGGCAAAGCCTGCCCTGGACTTAGAGTAGAGAGGCAAATGATAATGCTTTGTAAAGGTGTGAACAGAACTCCAAGTAGCAGCCTCTAGAATGTCTTTGGTTGGTACTCCTCTGAGAAAGGCTGCTGTAGCTGCAGCTCTGGTGGAATGAGACCTAATGCCCTTGGGTACAGGTTTACCATGGTGTAAGTAGCAGAAACAGATGCAGTGGCTTATCCACTTTGAAATTGTCTGCTTTGAAATAGCCTTTCCTTCTGATCCTGCAGCATATGTCAATAGCAATTGCTCAGTTTTTCTTAGAGTTTTAGTCCTGCTCAAGTAGAATCTCAGCTGCCTGTGTACGTCCAAGGAATGCAGAATTCTCTCCCCCTTGTTCTGCAGATTTGGATAAAAGGTTGGCAGATGAAATGTTTGGTTAAGAGCCACACTGGAAACCACCTTAGGTATAAATGTAGGATTTGACCTCAGAAACATCCTGTCTGGGTAAAATATGATAAAAGGCTCTACAGCCATGAGGGCCTGTAGCTCTGAAACTCTTCTTGCTGAAGTAATTGCTAGTATCAGAGCTGTTTTCCATGACAAGAACTTTAAATCAGCAGTAGCAGCTGGTTCAAATGGAGGCAGGGTGAGCTTTTCCAATACATAATTGAGGTCCCATGCAGGTAATGGTGATCTTCTAGGAGGCCTTACATTTTTGGCTCCTCTAAGATACTGCTTTAGTAAAGGATGAGAAAAGATTGGTGGGTCTGTATCGTAATGAGCCGAAATGGCAGAGGCATGGATTTTAATTGAAGAGAAAGATAGGCATTTGTCAAGCATCTCAGTTAAGTATTGTAATATCTGAGGAATATTTGGTTCTGCTGTATCAGGTCCTTGTGCTTCATTCCAAGCACAGAATCTCTTCCATTTATCAGCATAAGATTTTCTAGTACTAGGCCTTCTGGCTTTCAAAATGACATCCATCACAGCTTTACTGAGAGGAGTTGTTTGTATAACTACATGATCAGCCATGCTGCCAGGTTCCAGTGTCTGGAGTTGATTGTGGTGCAAGATCTGATTGTTTTGCTGGGACAGTAGTTGAGGTCTTTGAGGTAAGATCCAAGCTGGGTATTGAGACAATTTCCTTAGGACTGGGTACCAGTATTGGCGGGGCCAGTCTGGGGCAATTAGTATCATCTTTGGTTTCTCTTGTCTGACTTTTATGAGGACCGTGGGAAGAAGAGGCAGAGGAGGAAATGCGTAAACTGATAGGATTTTCTAACTGAAGGATACGGCGTCCACTTTCCATGCTTGTCGGTGATAAGTCCTTGTGCAGAATCTTTTCAATTGATAATTCTGAGGAGAGGCAAACAGATCTATGTCTGGGCCATATGGTCCCCCATTTCTCTGTTATCATGCTGAAGGACTTGTGGATTTAGTTTCCACTCGTGAGGGTTCATAAGGTTCCTGCTTAAATCATCTGCCAGAGTATTTTGCTTTCCTGGCAGGAATTGAGCTTGGAGATGTATTTGGTAGGTCAAAGCTGTGACCCACAGTGCCATGGCTAACATGAAAAGGGGGTATGAGTGCATGCCCCCTTGCTTGTTTATATACCACATGACTGTGGTGTTGTCCGTCTTTATCAGTAGTTGTCCTGGATGAAGTAAGTCCTTGAAGGCTGTTAGGGCATTTTGAACAGCTAGCATCTCTTTCTGGTTGATATGTAGATGCATTTGTTTTGGGGTCCATATGACCTGAATGCATCTTCCTGCCATGTGGGCCCCCCCAGGCATAATCTGATGCATCTGTTAAGGTTTGGCTGGCAGGGGGGTAGAGTGAAGGCTCGTCCCATGTTTTGGTGACATGCCTTTACTCACCATAGAAACTCCTGTTGTAGGCAGGGTATGAGAGGAATCATTGTTTCCAGACTCTGAGAATGTTGACTCCATAAAATATTTAGGAACCATTGAAGTTTCCTCATATGCAGACTCGCATATGGAATCAGTAGGATGCAGGATGCCATGAAGCCCAAAGCCTGCAGAATTTGTCTTGCAGATAACTGGGTTTTTGTTGCCATCAGTTTGAAGTAAGTAGTCAGTTGCCTTCACTTGTCTGGTGTGAGGTAAGCCATCTGGGCAGTTGTATTCAGGCTTGCACCCAGGAATGTTATCTTTTGAGAGAGTACCAGTTGTGACTTCTTTTCATTTATTGTGCACCCTAGGCATGTTAGAAGCCTTTTCACAAATGCCAGGTGTTGAAGAAGAATGTCCTTGCTCGCTGCTTGAATGAGACAGTCGTCCAAGTAAGGGTATATTTGTATACTTTTCGTCTGCAAAATGCAATTACTGGTGCCAAGCACTTTGTGAAGACCCTGGGTGCAGTAGATAAGCCAAAGGGGAGAGCAGAGAATTGGTAATGCATTAAGCCAGCCTTGAATCTGAGGTATCTTCTGCAAGATTGTCTTATTGGGATATGCAGCTATGGCATTTTTAGGTCTAATGTCACCAGCCAAGCATTCTTGCCCAGCATGGGCAGAAGCTGCTGCAAAGTCAGCATTTTGAATTTTGGAATGTCCAGGTATGGGTTCAAAATTGATAAATTCATTATTGGCCACCAGGCCTTGTCCTTTCTGGGTACCAAGAACAGTCTTGAGTAAAAACCTTGTCCTTTTTCCTGTTCTGGTACTGGCTGAATGGCCCCCATATCCATGAGGGATGTAACCTGTTTCTGTGCCTCTGCCCATTGATTTTTGGGCAGATCTGGCCAACCATTTGCCATTGGCAGAGTGTGGAAATGGAATCTGTATCCCTGTGATACTATGTTTAGTACCCACTTGTCCTGGGTTATTATCTGCCACTTTTGAGCAAAAAGTGCTAATTTTCCCCCTAAGGGTGCTGCCAAAAGATAAGTGCTTGGTGTAGGCAGAGGGAAGTCATTGGGACTGTTTTCTGCAGGTTTGCGCTTTAACTCCTCCAGATTTGGAGGTAGAAGCGCCCCCCATTGCTTTGACCTGTATGAATCTTGCGCCTGGTATCTGGAACCCTTAGGGCATCTGGATCTGTCCATTTGAGCTCTGTCTGACACAGGAAAGGACCAATTCTTTGTAGGCCAGTGTCTACTGAATCCTTGTGGCTGCACTTGTAAGAAGTCTTTAACAGTTTGCATAGACTTAGCTTTGTCTTCCATTTTCTTAAAAACTTCTTCTGCCTTAATACCAGAGTATCATGCTGTAAAGGAGCATCTAGCAATTTAGCTTTAACATGATCAGGCAAATTTTGTTCCTTTAGACAGGCATGCCTCCTAATCACAGATCCAGTAACTGTGGCCCTGCAGGAGGCCCCTAAGGAGTCAAAACCACATTGCAAAGTATGCTTTCCAACCTGTTCAGCTGCATGCAATAATTCCTGCAATTCTTTATTTTCTGCACATTCAGAAATCAATATCATTTTCTGTTTCAGCAATCTCATAACATGTTGTTGATACTTAAGCATATGAAATTGACAGTTTAAGGCTCTGATTGTCAAGGCAGCAGATGTATAAACCTTTTCTCCCCATCTGTCCAGTGCCCTTGAATCTCTGTCAGAGGGGGTAGGATTTTTTGCTGTTGAGGCCTTAACTCCCTTTGGACCCTGTAAAATAGTTTCAGGATCAGCAGCAGGGTTTCTAAATAAAAATCTATGTGAGTCAGGGACCCTGTAATATCTGTCAGGCTTATTGGGAGCCGGAGGTAAGGAGTCAGGGGTCAAGCTTGACTCCGAAAACACATCATCCACAATGTCTAAAACAGGGGGAATGGCTAAAGGCCTGTGCTGAGGGAGAAGAAGGAAATCCCTGAGCCTCTTTTTTGATTCTGAGAAATCTTGACTCTCCCAATGAAAATGTTCCCTCAAAGTATGCAAGGTTTCCCCAAATGAATAATCCTCAGGAGGAGAAGCAGACGGTATAGACTCCTCTGCATCAGGGGAGGTACAGATAATTCCTGATCAGAAGAAATAGAAACCTGATCTGAAGATTCATAATCAGTGTCTTGCCTAGGCCTCTTATCTGGAGGGGCATGGGTACCCCTGATCAAGGTAATAAGGTCTTCAGCCATTTTGATGATCTGTTTTTTAGGCATAGAAGCCTGTGCACATGGCTCATGCATTGGTTTTTTAGTTTTAGATGTTGCTTTTGTCTTTGCAGCTGTCGTCGGTTTGATATACAAATGTTGAGGTCTGAATACACCCTCAGAAGCCGGTGCCTGCTCAGCGGCTCTGGACCCATCCGAGGGAGATACATCCGTCGGTCCAATACCTTGAGTATCTTGCAGCATGCCGGACTCCACATGGGTGTTGGTAGAGGCCTGTGACTCGAAGGTAGCGGGTATCAGGAGCTGCGAAAGCGCCTCACTGAGTACCGGTGAACTGGCGACTGACTTAGGAGAAGCTTTGTCATTGGTTTTGGATCTCGACTGCTTTTCTCTGTCCTTTCCTTTGTGTCTTTTTTATGTATTCCGGTAGTCGGATTGCTACCCAATGACATTTCTGGGTAGTTAAATCCGTTTACAAAATACTTTGAGGCAAAAATATACCGACGCTTAATAGTGCGTTGGTTAAATCTAGCACAAAACCGACAGCCAGGCGCGTTGTGATCAGGGCCTAGGCAAGGAATACAGTATAAATGGAAATCCTTATGAGGTATTTGCTTCCCACAAGTAATACAATTATTAACTTTTTCTGACATCGGTATGGAGCAAGAAAAAAGTTTCCCCAACGGGGTACTTAGCTTTAGTGAAGACTTCAGTTCTGAAACTCAAACCCGAATATTTCAGTAGCCTGCTGACCTGCACTTGCGAAATGCTTCTGCTTCGGGCACCGCATGGCAAGAAAGACTAAAGAAAATGGCGTTGGCTGCATGTTTTATACCCCTGACGACCTGACGTCATGGAAGAGGAGACAGCAACTGAAGCAGGACCCAAGACTTTGGAATTCAGGCCGACTGAGGGCAACCTGCCAGCAGATTACCCAAATGTAAGGACTGCAACAGTGAAACACGAGGAACATCTGGGTTTGGTGAAGATTTGAAGCTTGCCAATGTATCACTTGAGAGTAGGTAGTTTGTCTTAAAGAAATTTCTAAAGGTACCTATGGTGGAAGGGATCTCTGGTTTCAATATTATTTTGAAGGGGATTGCTTTATGATCAGACCTAACAAGTGATTAAGATATGCAAGGGATGGTGCAAGATACTCCCATATTAGTAAGGGCAAAATCCAAGATGTTATTTACCCCTAGGGGGTACTCTGACTAATTGTTCCAGAGCATTTGTATTAACAAAGTACAGAAATTTCTGTGCTTGTGCACTAGCTTTAAAAGGAGTGTCCATTTTTTTAGCTTGCAAACTGTGTACATTTTCAAGATTTTATTTTTTACTTTCAACTACACAGAAGTCAAAAGGATAAGGAGTCGATATGCAATGCTATGCCACTATCCCTGAATTTCATTCCATATGCTCACTTATTCTATTGCCTGCATTCAAGATGGAAAGCTGTAGAAGACAGCTAATAATAATGTGCCAAAAAGAAAAAAAACATTGGGTACAAGGGTAAAGTACAGTTTTGTACCTACCATAAATGTAGATGTCCGAACAGGATAGCATCTGCAGTCATAACAAATGGGTTGTCCTGTCGTCAGGCAGCCCTTTGGTCGGCCGGATTCCAAAGTCTGGGTCTGGCCTCGGCTGGTGTCGCACTTCACCCGACGTCATCTCTCCTGGTCTTCGGGTATAAAGGCATCAGCCGACGCCATTTTCCTCAGTGTTTATTGCCCCAGATGCCAGTTGCCCTCTTGGAAAACTAAATTTTGGATAAATGCCAATGTTTCCAAAATAAATAGTAGGCAAACACAAAAAATAAGCATGTATGCACATATATACAAACAAATACACCATAAGAGATCCCCCCCTAGCTAGCTATTAGGAGGGTAAATACCCTAGGAGTACCACAGAGGGGAAGGAGGGTGGGTAATCCTGACTGCAGATGCTATCCTGTTCGGACATCTACATTTATGGTAGGTACAAAACTGTACTATGTCCTTCAAGGATGCATCTGCAGTCATAACAAATGGGTAGAATACCATAGCCAAACTAGGGGAGGAGGAAGAAGAATTATGGTGTAGTTAGGATCCCTTGCAAGACAGCAGTGGCAAACCCTGCTCGGGATCTAGAGTATAGAGGTAAGTTGTAATGCTTGGCAAATGTATGCACGGAGGTCCAAGCAGCTGCCTCAATAATGTCCTTGGTAGCCACTCCTGGTAAGAAAGCTGTGGTAGTGGCTGTAGCCCTTGTAGAGTGAGGTCTTATGTTCTGTGGAATTTGCTTTCCATGGTAGGAGTAACAGAATCTTATGCAATTTCCTATCCATTTAGAGATTGTCTGTTTGGAAATTGCTTTTCCTTCCCTTCCTGTTGCATAGGCTACTGAAAGCTGGTCAGTTTTTCTGTTACCTTTGGTTCTGTCCAGGTAGTAGCGTAACTGTCTATGTACATCCAAGGTATGCAGCAGTCTTTCCCCCTTGTTCTGTGGATTGGGAAAGAAGGTAGGTAGGTGGATTGCCTGGTTTAGAGATACTCTGGATACCACCTTAGGCATAAATGTAGGATTAGTTCTCATGGACACTATCTTGATGGAAGATTAGGAAGGGTTGTACTGCCATTAAGGCTTGTAGTTCCGAAACCCTTCTTGCTGAAGTAATTGCCAGTAGGAAAGCAGTTTTCCATGATAGGTGTTGAAGATCTGCTGTTGCTGCTGGTTCAAATGGAGGGAGTGTCAATTTTCTAGCACAAAGTTCAAGTCCCATGCTGGTAATGGTGGTTTCCTAGGAGGTTTTACATTCTTGATTCCTCTGAGGAACTGCCTGAGTAGAGGATGTGAGAAGACAGGGGGATCGAAGCTGTATTCTGCAGAAATAGCTGATGCATGTATCTTGATGGAGGAATAGGACAGGCCTGTATGTAGAAGCTCTGCCAAGTACTCCAGGATGTTAGCAATGTCTATCTTTGACACATCTTTTCCTCTTTCAGTACTCCAAATGACAAACCTTTTCCATTTTCCTGCATAGTTCCTTCTTGTTGAAGGTCTGCGGGCTTCAAGGATAATGTCTTTCACCCTTTGGGATAAATCTGTGTTAGTTGCTGTTATGTGATGTTCCAGGCAGTGAGTTGCAGAGTTTTTAGGTTTGGATGCATGATGTTCTAGTTGTTCTGAGTTAACATCAAAGGCATCAGAGGTAGTGTCCACGTTCTCCCCCGAGACATGCTCCTCAGCAATGGATACCAGTGTTGTCTTGGCCAATTTGGAGCTATCAGAATTATCCTTGGACGTTCCTCTTTGATTTTCAGTAGTACCTTGTGCATCAAAGGAAGAGGTGGGAATGCATATGCTGTCAGGCCTTTCCAACTGAAGGATAGAGAGTCCACCTTCCATGCTAGTGGGTGGTATGTCCTTGTGCAGAATTTCTTGAGCTGGTGATTGAGTGGGGATGCGAATAGGTCTATTTGTGGCATTCCCCATTTCTTTGTGATGGCCTTGAAGATGTCCAGGTGTAGCATCCATTCGTGAGCATCCGAGGTGGTTCTGCTTAACATGTCTGCTAGGATGTTTTCTTTTCCCGGTACAAATATTGCCTGTAACTGGATGTTGTAGCTCAGAGCCATATTCCAAAGGTCCAGAGTCATTCTGCATAGGGGGTATGAATGAGTGCCTCCCTGTTTGTTGATGTACCACATGACTGTGGTGTTGTCCGTTCTTATCATTAAATGGCCTTCTTTGAGGAATGGTCTGAAATTCTGGATTGCTAGTTTTACTGCCAGCATGTCTTGTTGATTTATGTGCAGGTGCAGCTGTTCTGGAGTCCATAATCCTTGTATGCATTTGTCCAGCATGTGTGCCCCCCAGCCTAGGTCTGAGGCGTCCATTGTGATGGTTTGGCTTGCTTGAAAGTTGTGGAAGGGCAAACCTGGGTTTGACTGGCATGCTTGAGCCCACCATAGGAACTCTTGTTTCAGGCATGGTATTAGTGGGATTTTGGTTTCTAAGCTGTGCCTGTGTTGAGACCATAAATTCTTTAGGTACCACTGTAGCTTTCTCATATGCAGTCTGGCATGGGGGACCAGGATTATGCATGATGCCATGAAGCCCAAGGCCTGCAGTACTTTTCTTGCTGTTAGTTTGTTCTGCTTTGTTAATGCCAAGAAGTAAAGAGGGAGTTGTTCTTATTTTTCTGCAGTTAGGAATGCCATCTGTTTTACTGTGTCCAATTCCGCACCCAAGAATGTTCTTGTTTGGGATGGTATCAGTCTTGACTTTTTTAAATTGACTGTGTATCCCAGGGCTTGTAGTAAGCAAATGACTTTTGTAAGTCTTTTGTCAGCTTGCTTTGTTGTCCGCTTGTATCAGGCAGTCGTCCAGGTATGGATAAATTTGGATTCCTGTAGCCTGCAATGAGCGATTACTGATGCCAGGCATTTTGTGAATACTCTGGGCAGTAGATAAGCCAAAGGGCAATGCTGAGAATTGATAATGCTCTGATCCTGCAAGAAATCTGAGGTATCTTCTGCAATTTGGTCGTATGGGGACGTGCAGGTATGCCTCCTTGAGATCTAGAGTAACCAGCCAACACTCCTTGCCCAGCATGGGAAGAAGTTGCTGTAGAGTCAGCATTTTGAATTTTGGGACAATGATGAATGTGTTTAAGATGGACAGGTCGAGAATAGGTCTCCAACTTTTCTCTTTTCTTGGTACTAGGAAGAGTCTGGAGTAGAATCCTTTGCCCTGTTCTGTTAGTGGTACTCTTTCCACAGCTCTCATCTTTGTTAATTGAGCTATCTGCTTTAGAGCTTCTGTTTTTTGATTTGGGGGTAGGTTTGGCATTCCTCTTTTACTGGTAATGTGTGGAAGTGAAACCTGTAGCCTTGGTCTATGGTCTGCAAAATCCACTTGTCTTTTGTGATATAGTGCCAATTTTTTGAAAATAAAGCTAACTTTCCGCCTAAAGGTGCTGCTATTTGTTCCCTGGTAGGCGGTGTCAGAGCCAAGTCACTGTGATTGTCCAGTTGCAGTGGCAGTGGTTGTGTCTGTGCCTCTCTGGTTATTGCCTTGCCACTGGCGTCCTCTATAGGCACCTCCTCTGGATTGATTTCTGCCTCTGGCACGTCTATTCCTGCCTCTCTGAGATTTTGAGGAGTCTGGAAAGGACCAATTTTTGGAAGGCCAGTTTCTGCTAAACCTTGGGGGCTGAACCTGTAAGAAATCCTTAACTGTTTGTACAGATTTGGCCTTCTCTTCCATTTTCTTCATTACTTGCTGAGCAGGAATACCAAATAGACTGGCCTTATCCATAGGAGCATCTAACAGCTTTGCTTTAACATGATCCGGCAAGACCTGTTCTTTCAACCATGCATGCCTTCTTATAACTGTGCCAGTCATGGCTGATCTAAATGAAGCCTCCAGTGCATCATAGCCACATTTTAAAGAATGGTTACTAACCTGCTGAATGTTATTCACCATTTCTAAAACATATTTCTTATCTAAGGAGTCATCAGAGGACAGTTTCTTAGTTAACTGATCAAGCATAAACTCTTGGTATTGGATCATATGAAACTGACAGTTCAAAGCTCTAGCTGAGAGAGTAGCAGAGGTGTAAACTTTTTTTACCCCATCTCTCTAAGGACCTGGATTCCCTTTCAGAAGGGAGGGGGTTTTTTGTTGAGGTCGAAGCTACTGCCTTATGCCCCTGGAAGATAGTCTCAGGATCTGCAAGTGGGGCCTTGTATAGGTGGTGATGAGTGTCTGGTACCCTGTAAAACCTATCTGGTTTGGCAGGGGCTGGAGGTAAAGTATCAGGAGCAGTGCAAACATCATTAAATGCATCATCCACAACAGGCAGAACTGGAGGTATAGCTAAGGGCCTATGTTGTGGTAAGTGTAGAAAGGTCCTAAGCCTTTTTCTTGAATCTGAGAAATCTTGTCCCTGCCATTGGAATTGTTCTCTCATGGCATGTAAGGTTTCCCCAAAGGAAAATTCCTCTGGTGGAGAGGCTGAGGGAATAGATTCTTCAGCATCGGAATCTTCATAAGTAGAAAAAGGAGCTTCTGGATGGTCTGTAATGTCTGAATCATCCGAAGAATCATCTGAGGACACTGGCTCTGGGGGCACTGCTCTAGGTCTCTTTTCTGGAGGCTGAGAAGCCCTGTCTGGGTGAGATTGGGATCCCCTAATTAAAGAGATGAGATCCTCTGCCAAAGTAAGCATTTGTGAACTGGAACTGGGCCTGTGTGAGGGGGTCTTAACAGGCACTGATTTTGCAGTTTTGGCTGCTTTAGCCCTGGCAAAGGCCTTAATAGACATGGCTGCAGGAGGCCTAGCAGCACCACGTGCTGGGGTAGAGACATCCAAAGGGATGGTGTCTGATAAATCAATAGGAACCACATTAGTAGGCAAAACTTCAGAGGCCGATTCAACTAGGGTAGCAGGAGCCTCGGTAGTAGTCATGGATTCGGCTGAAGATTGTCCCGTTTGCTCGGTTTCGGCCGAAACCGAGACACTCGCGGTTTGCTTAACCGTGGTTTCGGCCGAAACCGTGGACCGCGAGTGTCGGTCTTTTTCTTTGCGTTTTTTAACAGTTTGAGTAGTCGGAGTAATCTGAGCCGAAAAACTGTTCAGCGAACTCCGACCGACGCCTAAGCGTTTCGGCCGGTTGAAGGAAGCACAGGCTAAACAGGCTGCTACATCATGGTCTGGGCCTAAACAAGGTAAGCAGTAAGAGTGGAAATACTTATGAGGTATTTGTTTCCCACAAGTTAAACAATTATTGACTTTTTCTGACATCGGCTGAGGCAAGAAAGAGTCCCCAACGGGGTACTTAGCTTTTAGAAGTCTTCAAGTAGTATTCGGTAGTAGTAATCTCTGGATCTGACCGACCGGCACTTGCGAACAGCTTCTGCTTCGGGCGCCACGCGGCAAGAAAGACTGGGGAAAATGGCGTCGGCTGATGCCTTTATACCCAAAGACCAGGAGAGATGACATCGGGTGAAGTGCGACACCAGCCGAGGCCAGACCCAGACTTTGGAATCCGGCCGACCGAAGGGCTGCCTGACGACAGGACAACCCATTTGTTATGACTGCAGATGCATCCTTGAAGGACATCATGAGATCTACATACATAACTTTCCAGTAGCAAAATCATTACATGACCAACAAAAGACATGCTAAAGTACGATAACTTGAGCAGGCCCTTAAAGGCGTCAAAATCAAGCTGGTAGTACAAGAATGCAATGGAGAGGAGTGGAAAGTTGCAAGAGACAGAAGAAAAATTGAAACAAATCCTAAACAGAAGCATTTACATTTTAAGATTCCACCTAGGGGGCACTAACAGCAGCAAGACTACATGGATTGCGGCACTCACAGAAGCAGGACTACACAGATGGAGGCACTAACAGCAGCAGGACTACACAGATGAAGGCACTAACAGCAGCAGGACTACACAGATGAAGGCACTAACAGCAGCAGGACTACACAGATGAAGGCACTAACAGCAGCAGGACTACACAGATGAAGGCACTAACAGCAGCAGGACTACACAGATGAAGGCACTAACAGCAGCAGGACTACACAGATGAAGGCACTAACAGCAGCAGGACTACACAGATGAAGGCACTAACAGCAGCAGGACTACACAGATGAAGGCACTAACAGCAGCAGGACTACACAGATGAAGGCACTAACAGCAGTACATCAATGGAGGCACTAACACAGAAAGAGATAGAAGAGGCAGGTAAAGAGAGAGAGAGTAGGTCATATAAATATGGGAAAAGGGCAGTATGGGTAAGGTACACAAAACTGGTCCTTACAATTTTTGAAAGGATCATATTTAACTATAACGGACCATGTATTGCAAAACAGTACAATGAGACTAAGTGAATGGTAACGCTAGTATACAATGGGACTGGAAATGTCGTCACATACTCAACAGGAGCCAAGTCCAAGGTACAAACTTTTTATTAAATAAAGCAACAGAGTATTACATCCTGGATTCTGGGTGCAAGCGATGCTGTGATCAGACGTATGTTAAAGAAAACTAAAAAGCTAAGCTTTTTCTGGCTCCATTCCTTTTAACTCCCACAAAGGTATGAATAGCCCCCCCCCCAAAAAAGAGTGGAGAGTAAATTAAATATGTTGAAAATCTTTGCAAGTTTCGAACTGCGAATTAACAGAAAAACTGACTACAAAAATTAACTAACTCATGAGACCAGTGATATTCAGTTATATCATAAAGTAAACTGAAATTCACAGGCATATCCACTTGTAGAATGTTACGGACTGACCAAGTACCTCAGCCTTCAAATGGGGGACCAGAATGAATTTCTTCTCACAACCCTGTACCAAAGGAGGACACTGGAGTCAGGATCCTCCTTCCACAAGTGGCACCCAGCCCACTAATCAAAACATGCAGTGCAAGCAGTACTTTGTGAGGTCCCTCAATTGCAACCCTACAGTGTAAACATGACAGAGAAGAGAAGTAGAAAGTAGTGCAGGCAAGGTCACTTTGAAGCTCAAGCCAGCAAATTTCCCCACTCGTCTTTAACAGCCAGTAACTGTGGCCAACAAGAATGCAGTCAAGGGTAATTTCAAGATACATGTAACAAAGCATTGCATTCCTACGGACTGTGCACTCTCAGTTCTTCGTTTAGCTAGCTGAAAAGACAGCTCCCCCCAGACTCATTTTCTACAAGACTTGAACATGAAACACAGAGTTTGTGGGAATGGCATTCTGTGGTATGCTGCTGACAAAGAGGACGCTGGGAGAAGCAGCATGCAAAAAGAGTTTAATAATGCCACCTTCAACCTGCATGCATGCACAATGTAATGCAGTAACCTGGACATATTCCTAAACTAAGATTTTCACCAGATGAGTTAGCACACTTGTTTGTTAAACTGCTACTAAAGACATCTCAAGATCTGGATGCAGAGTCTAGAAACTCTGAAAAAAAAAAAAAGATTCCCCTATAAAATTGTTTTTGAAGGGAGCAAGCTATCCACACCACTAAACATACATACCACCTCAGAGACTGCCTATCTCAGAGAAAAGGAAATATTTCAAAAAATGGCAATCTTGGACTTCAAATAAGTAAGTCCACATTTTCAGCCATTTGATCTCCACAGCTCAGGACACAGCACTGCGGGTACCAAGATTTTAAATGGTGCATCTCAGCTGTAGTATCACACAGGAATAAAGCTTCAGTGATCCAGGCAACCTGAGTTTCATTAGTGGCACTGCCACTTGACAATGCCAGCTTGGAGGATAAGCAAGCTCATCCTGGACGAAGAGAGCAACGCTAAAAGCATGCAGTGGCAAGTCCTCAGAGAAAGGAAGTGGTGCATGTTGTCTGGCTTTGGAATGTGCTGTACCAAACTGCAGTACGGCAGCAGCTTCACTGACAGCAAGGCACAGTGAGCCCTATGGTGATGCAGTCAAATGTCCACCATCTAGGGTAGGGATATAGGACATAAACCCCAATGACAGCACAAGCAACAATTATGGCCCCTCTAGATGGTTCATGTCCTAGTGGATCTGGGGATGACCCTACCACAAGGCAATCAAAGCTTATCCCAGCACTTGAGACATAAAAAACAAGAGAACTAATGGTGGATAGGAACCCAGTCCACTGCAGGACAAATCAAAATACAACACATTAATGTTATAGGTAATAATTGAAATAATTGGAGCAAACCCCTAATAAGAGATACTAAATATGAATACAAAAGTAGATATGCCCTGAGAGTAAATGGTAGAGTTACTCAGTGCACACAGTCAATACACTGCAAGGGCATTTATTTATTTAAGAGACACTTAAGTGTTACATATGCAGAGTGTTATGCACAGACTCTGAATAAAGGGGAGACAGAGACTGGCCTAATGTGCTCTACAACCAGAGGACCACACCGCATGGTGGTGCTCATAATACTACTGTGACAGTGGATCAATCATCAGCACACACCACCAGGTAAGTCAACAGCACAAGTAAATGTAGCACAGCCTCCAACTCTAAGGATTTTGTTGCATTTCCAAGGGCAGTGTAAATTAACTTAGGAAAATCACAAGACTTGTTTCCCACTGTAGTTTAATAAACAAATATTTCTGCACTGCATAAAATGTTTCCAACTGTTTTTTCCATTTATACACATAAACGTAAACAGCTAGAGACTAGCACCACAAAAATGTAGCATCTCTTACACAACTTAGGCATCCTGGGAAGAACACACAAAATGTATGTAACATTTACCTTCAGAGTCTCTTGTTTTCATACTTTAACTATCACTCTGCAACAATATTACTCATCAACAATAACAAACTGTATTATATAATGGGAAAGTTTTGCTTCACTCTCTTTGGGAGTTAAAAACTCAGCATCCCCCACCAACCAGTTTAAAAGCTACAATGATCAATGCAATTAATAAACAAATCCCAACTGATGGCCACATTTTCTTTTCTTGCTGCTAAAGGATGAAACTTACATTCACATTTTTCTTAATGTAATTGTTTCCGTTAATACTAATATTTATTCCACTCACCTACTAGGAACATTTGCCTAAGACGTGTCTGTCCTCCTCATTAAAAAAAAAACATAAAATGCTCTGCTTTCTGAAGCCACGATTTAAGTGTCAGCTTCCGAACAAGAAAAGCTTACTGTTTATGCATTATACCCAAGTTGCCGTGCAAATGTACTGTATATTACTATGCCATCAATGTTGAGTCCCATCAAAGAAAAGATACAACCATTAAAAGAGTTTTTATTATGTAATGCCAACATTTTAAAATGGTAAGGCATTTCTTTTAAATGTAATGCCACTGGTTAACACGATACACTATGACATGGTCATGAGTAATTCTTATTTCTACTCATGTATGGAAGAGAGCAGCAGTTTGGTCACTCAGGCTGTGCTTCATAATTAAACACTCCTAAAGTAGATAAAATCTGACCTGTCCATTTTTGCCACATTGTATGCAGCTTAAATGCCTTTTTTTTAAAAAGATCTGTAATTGTATTGCATGCAGATGCCTAATAAAAGCATTCAATAACCTCATATAAAAAATGTTTTAGCCAGGTTTTATGTTGCATATGCCCTGGATTTTTATCAGATGTCAGTGAGGTCTACATTCGTTTACTGCACCGACAACAGCGTAGTCAAGAAAAATACTACGTCATTCTGAATTTCCTTCAGTAGTGTATCAAAGTCAGTGGATAAATAAAAAAGCCCTTGGTGAAAAACAGACATTCTTACCCATCATAAAGTCCAAAATCACTCTACTGTTTGCTGTGTAGCACTCTCCATCTTAGAAGTAAACCATCATTTCTGGATTATTATCAGCAAATGTTACAGCCCAAATATACTTTTCCAAGGATACCCTCCTTCTGCCTGGTTTTGCTGATGTGGGAAGGTGAGACTGCTATGCAGTAGTAGTCTAAGGCAAACAGAGGTACAGCCACAAACTGAGATGTATGAATTTGGGAGTCTGTACCACTGCAGAACATGTGTGTTTATAACAGGATAAAAACTAGTTAAGTGACAGTCACAGCTAAGGAAAAAAGAATTCTGGGATATTTTGTTTGTTAAATGGCTAAGTGAACTGTCATTCTCATTTTCAACCATGACCCAGGATTGGTGATGCTGGATCTTTGTCTGTATACTGGATTACTGGACTGACTGACTGACTGACTGAGGAGGGGGTAGAGGTAAGATGTCATCCCATGAAGAGCAAATGTATAATACTGCCAGTGAGCCTTGAGTGTCTGTTAAGGACCAGGAATTCAGGTACAATTAGCATTCACATCTGTAATTGCAACACATTCTACACATAAAGTTCAAAGTTAACAACTACATCTCTCCATATACAAAATGCTCTGTAATATAAGAAAGTACTCCAAGAATCCTTTCCTACATACCTATAGATTCGCATGCATCCCCAGAAGTACATCTTAGCAAAGAAAACAATGACTAGAATTAGCATAAATTAACTAATTTAGGATGTCCAACAGGAAAGAAACATGCAAATAAATACAAATAGCTGAATATTTAATTCAACTGTAAGTAAATAAGGCAATGCCTAGCTCCTGACCAATTCAGCAAAAATGATGCATACTACTAGTCAGCACAACACATACTGCACAGATCAGTTTTACATATGTACAGTACTGACTGCGTACTTCTTTCTAAGCAATGTGAAAACATCAGGAAACAGCATATCAATACACAACTACTTACTTACAAATATTGGCTTACAGTTATAAGATGCACATATATAAAATACAGTGTCTCAAGTAACATAAATGAACGGATGGGTCTCTTACCTTTCTTTTTCATTTACCACTCTCTAAAGCCAAACTGATTTCTGCTATGCTTGCTTGCATTTGTTCTCTCTCAACTTCTCTCTCCGCCACATCCTCACCTCAAGTGCCACATCCAACTTAATCCTGTTCGATTCTTAATTATTTTTTGACTGACTGTAGCAATTTAAATACTCACATACACACAACCAAGCTATTTATTTTAGCGCAGTCATTATACACATTCCGGCTCTCTCTCAAAAAATAGCTCTTGTACTATCCAGGAAAGCTCTGACTCAGCCATACAGTTTCCTGGTAGCGTTGCCCATCATGCGTTTTTGTAGTCATGACAGCCAGCTGCAAAAGCACGATTATAAATTTAAGAATGCCATTAAGTACATTTTGATATATTTATAGAAACTAATATGTGAATGCTTATTCTAGCAATCAGGCCCACTGCACAACTGCAATAAACCTGTAATTAGATGCATGTCCTACTGCTACAATAACGTGTAGGATTTTAGAAAAGGATAAGCTATGTGCTGTCATAAATATGAATGTAAACCCTGGATGCATGCATTATGCAAACATGAAGATCAACTTAAAGATGCATCAGTCCGTCTCAGCACATATGGGGAGGTGTTCCAGCAAAACATTATCCTAATGCAAATTCACACAAGCATTCAATCACAATACTGCTGCTAGTTCCAGGCAGTACACTTCACCCCCCCGCCCCGTGTCCATACACTTCCAGAATGTGCCAACCAAGGACCACATGTGGCTATAAATGCTGCTGCTAGAATGCCCAGTCTGGAATATAACATTCAGGATGCCATGTGCTGCTATACTTTACACACAGTAAAAGATTATCTGCTGCATGTTACACAGTTAGTTCTCTAGCAAAGCAGAAACTCATTACAGTTTTGTAAAATGTTCTTCACTCTGTAGATATATCAGATGAAATTACAGAACAGGGTGTCACAATTGCTGCTTTTTAACTTGTAAAACTGTGCTACTTAAACCACTTTTGTATACTGTGTTATAAAAAAAAAATCACTCGGGAGGAAAATGTACACTATTTCTCAAATTTCAGCACTAAAAATACAAAATATTATAATCTATCAAAATGAGGATACTGCTCAGAAATGCCATTCCTCAAGACCTTTTGTCCATTACAGTGACAAAGCATACACCTATACAGACGTGCTATCAAAGTTTGTCAAACCAATGCAGTGTTAGAATTATTTTAGGGTTTAACAAACAACTGCAAAGCTATGCTTATCATCATCACAAAAAATTGACACAAAGATCGACCTAATGACTCGGATATTAACAGTGTTCTCAACAGCAAATGGTGTGTGTGCCTGCCTACTACTACCCTTCGTATTGAAAGAAGTAAAAAATTAGTAAGTTTTTCCAGCAAATGTTTCAAATGCAGTTAATATAGCCATTTTTTTAAGAACATTCCAGAAAAATATTTACGAAAAGGAAAAAAAAATGTTTTGCTTGTTCGAAGACTCCTGTCTTTTAGTGACCATCACAAAAATGATTCTGAACACAGTCTTGCAATTATTCACACAAGAAACATAGTAATGCTTAGCTTGTTTCAAGGCAGGAAAGTAGCGTCCATCCTATCACTCTGTGGATCATTTACTGTATTTCTCACTATTTAAAACCTTAACACAGATGTCAAGGTCTTACATGCAGGTGTCAAAAATTAAATATAAAGTAATATTTTCATTCAGCTGACAACAAATGGCCAGAGTAGTGAAATCAAGAGACAGCAACCCCACAACTACCACCTTAGTAGTTGTTTTGAGAACTGGTAATGCGCTATGAAACCAAAAACCAACAATGAATGCAATGTCAAGGGGCATGCCGTGCGCGCACATGCACGCACAGCTGTCCCTCATGTGCAGACTATTTCAAATGTACATGAATACTCGGTACTAAAAAGCTTTCAAAAGCTCAGAGTTCAGGTTACATTGTGTAAGAGGGGTAGGAAGAACGAGCACCCAGAAAAAGGGGCACTGTATACCTTCCTGTAATGCATCACAGTGTCAGTGAACAAACTAACACGACAGAAAATCAGACAGGGAATTTGTTACACCTGTATGCAAAAAGAGTCATCATTCTTAAGGATATGTCCTAGCCTACAGCAGAAGCCACCCCATGAAACACTCACCAGACTCTTGCCAGCACCCTAACTTTGCATCATCTTTGAATTCAGAAGCTCAGCAAACAGTTAAGCAATGAAGATGTACTGCTGGGATTAGTTACTTTCTACAGGGACATTAGGTATCAGTAATAGGAAACTAACTTTGGCCATAGGAAAAAAGGAAAGTGTACTGCATGAACTAGGAATTAATGAATGAATAAATAAAAAAAGCTTAAGAAAAGTCACTCATGTAGTCATACTTCTAATTTCAAATATGGGCCCTGCAGAATTCTCAACCCACAATCTCCAAAACTTAGAACACATCTCATTGTGAAACAAATGGGCAAAATGTGGAACACTTCAACCAGGAAACTCACAGCATGGTCAAAATTGTTACTCTGGACTTATTTATTTATTTATTTTAATTATTTTATAAATATGATCGAGTATTTTTCATTACAATAATGAACGTGTGACAGAGCCTTTCAATAAGGAAAAGCAATGAACATGGAATTTTTAAGCCTCAAAATGAGATATAGTTGAGAAGTATGGCACCCTACACAGATACACTAACACTTGTTTAGGTGGCCTGTAGTGTTGATATGTTGTCCCCACCACCACCAACACCATGCACATTAACAGCCAAACAGGTATTTCAAAAAACACTTAATTTCATAGGTCAGTGCCCAATCCACAGAGTGAAACATGATGCAGTGTAATTTCAGTGTGTAGAAGCTCTCAAAATGCCTACTTCACACTGTGAAACAGAAGCAAAGGCATTTAAGTAGAGATCAAATTAATTTCCATATGTCCACAAAACAAGGTGCAAGGCTTTTTTATTTATACAAAAGACCTATGACACCTAAGCTGAGAAAGAGCTAGGACAGTAATCCCTTAGTGAAGCCGGTAGATGTTAAGTGCCTACTTGGAATTTAACTTTCAAATCCACCACTCACTACAGAGGCGTATCTATAGGTGTCAGGAGCACAAGTGGTAGGTGCTAATCAGGTGTTAGTGCAGACTGGCATGAATGCTGATGTACTGTATTTGCTGTTTGTGTCCGAGTACTTCAGCACTCCATATGTAGTATTTAGGCTATAGCAAGCCTGCGGCGTCAGGCATCATAACACTCCTGGGCGGGCATTAATTACACATTACCACACACCCTGTCGAGCAATATTGCTTGCATAAACCACGTGTCTTAAAGCTGTTTCAAAATTCTGTGCTGTAACTTAGAATTAAATCTGCTAACAGAAAAGTAACCATGGAAGACAAGTCTTACGGTTATTTGTGCTGCTATCTCAATTCCATTTCATTTCTCATTCAAATTACAACAAAAAGGTTTCCTTTTTGCACATGTCCTGCGCTAGACATACACCTTTCATATAGGACATACAAACACCTGTCGTATCTTCATGAAGCCTATTCCCTCATGTTATGAAGTACATCTTGAATTCGGCAGAAGCAGCAGTCTGGAATGTATTACAAACAAATGCCATGTATTCTTAAAACTTGCAATTCTTAAATATTTATTTTTGTTATCATTAATTTATTCAAAAAAATGCAAGACAAAACAAAACAGTTCTGTTAATGTACATTCATGACAATAGAATGCTACTCATAAATGATACTGTACTTCAAAGAGATGTTATCTTTCATAATGCCTTTGCAGTATTGCCAGTGCAGAACGAAGCATACAAACTTGCATTTCAAATGATCTGTTCATAGGTTGGTACTAGGCTATCGGCCCTAGGGCTATACAAGCTTAGCCATAACAGTTCCCTGGATATTTCTTCCCACAATATTTACTTCCCTGGACTCCTGTCTAGCAGGGTGACTGACGTGATTCCCGGGGTGAATTTCCTATCTCCCATCCAATCGTCAAGGTTCCTTTTGAAGAGGGCCACGGCGGCGCTTGGCCTGACATGTATGGTCAGTCTATTCCAGAGTATGGGGAAGTCTCTGGGTCAAGAACCTATCCCTCCAGCATGTTTTGTTCATTGTGATGACAAGGTTTAGATCACTGGAGCGTGTGGCTCTGAGGGATTGGGATTTCTTTAAGCGGAGCATGCCCAACAGCTCAGGGTTTGACATGGCCTTGTATGTTAAGCAGAGATTGCCTCTGAGTAGACGATATGTCTCCGAGTATAGCTGGAGTTTTTTTAGACGGTCAGTTTTAGGCCAGTGATTCTTTTAGTGAGATATTTCTGCGGCCTTTCCAGCTGTTGCAGATGTCTTGTGAGGTACATACCAAATGTGGCACTGTACTCTATAATGGGTCTAATGAGGGATGAGTACAGTGGGACAATGACCTCCTTTTTTCTGGATGAAAAGCCCTTAGTGATGAGGTGTGCCACATAGAAGGATTTCCTGAATGCTGCGGTGATGTGGTTATCGAAGGTGAGACCACTTTCCACCTGTGTCCCTAAGTCTTTCATCACACTTTCGGTGTTTAGTGTACTGCCACCTATGTGGTAATTCATGGGTACATGATTTTTCCTAAAGGGGATAACTATACATTTCTTGGCATTAAAACTGAGCCCATGGTTCTGGCACCAAGCATCTTTTTCTGTACGGCCCTTTTGTACAATATCCACATCATCTGAAAATTCAATAATGACTGGTAAAGAAAAATTCAAAAACATGTAAACAAACATCCCATCTTTTTATCATGGTTTCAATGATTAATGCATTGAACTGCACGAGAACAAAAATCCCTTTCCTCTAGATGACCACTTCTGACAGATTTTCCACATATTCTGATTTTTATTCAAGACAGCGCCAATATACTGCAACATTCTTAACAGCTGTAAGCAGAACATAAGTCTAGTACACAGTATATTAACAGGGTAACAATCAGCAAATAAAAGCATATGATCTGTGACCCAGACGCGTTTACATTTTATGCGGCTGATCGCTAGATATAAACAGCCTATCATCTGCCTTTAATTGAATTCATTACTATAACTCTTCCGAACTACTATTCTGCACCTGCCTGATATGCACTTTAGCAACACTGATTTGGGCTGTCCATTTATAGGTCCACAACCTAGTAGCAGTAACTTCACAGATACACAGAGTAATATGTCCCTACAACCTACTACTTGTGTCCTACTCAGTTCTCCTTGTTCTAATTAAACTTTTTCACATTTCCCCAATATGAGCTTCAGCATCCATTTTACACGCTTACTAGTCTCAAGTGGGAGGAATCCAGCTCCTCTTAACCCCGGTCATATCTTTCTTCTCCATCTCACAAACCTAATGTCTTTTCTCTGGTATTCCTTCCTACAGCCTGATGCCAATACTCCTTCTAATGGTCTTCAAACCTTACAGCACATATGGACTGGAACAGTAGCAGCAGCACAATAAAGAAATGAAACAGAAAACAGAATGACTGGGGTGCATTCTCAAGGAAGAAACTCTAGATGTACAAGCTCTCACTTGCTTTCTCTATTGCTTCTAAAACTGCAAACTATACATGAAAGTGCACCTTGATCAGGGCCTAATACAGTGGAAGCATTATTTCTTTGATTCTGGTGCCCATCCTTTGGAAACGGCTCCTCTGCATTCAGTACTGCCATGGTACACTCATTCTGTTTTTGGTGGCCCAATCCAGGTATGTTGAACACTCCTAGACCCTTCTTTCACCATCAGTTCCACTCCCTCCAAGCTGATACGTCATATCATGGTTACTACAACTCAGCTGCAATGTCACATTTATCTGCCTCGGGTACAATCTTTCTTCAAAATTGGTCAGTCCTCCTAAATCTCTGTATCCACATCCTCTACTATCACAACAGTCTGAATCATCAGTGATTATGGTGTTTACTGCCTCAGTTACTGGACCCAAGATTGATCGCCTATGGTACTTGGCGACTTAATTTTAATTATGTCTCGTTTAAGTATTGTATACACAACTAAAGTGTAATACTTCACTGGACTAAAATACAATGTGAAAAGATTTTTGTGCAAAAACAAACATCTTTAAGTACTTCACACGAGTTAAGCATATTATACATGAAATGGATAAAAAGTACAGTTGTGTACCTACCATAAATGTAGATGTTTGAGTGTATTCACTGTTGCAGTCATTACACTTGGGTTATCCTGCTGGCAGGCTACCCGCAGTCGGCCTGAATTCCAATGTCCTGGTCCGGCGTCGGTTGCTGACGCCTCTTCCCTGACGTCAGTGCGCCAGGGGTATACAAGATGCAGCCGACGCCATTTTCTTCAGTTTTTCTTGCCCCAGATGTCAGGTGCCCCCAAAAGGGTAGGCTAAAACATTGCCTATAAAGAGCATGCACTAAAATAAACAATACCTTCATCTACAAGCAAATACACCACATAGGTTGTACAGAATAGAGAAGTACAGATAAGTCCCAGCAAAGAAAGGGGGATGGTGGGTGGGTAACCTGGACTGCAACAGTGAATACACTTGAACATCTACATTTATGGTAGGTACACAACTGTACTATGTTCATTGTGTTTCACTGTTGCAGTCATTACACTTGGGTTGAATCCCAAAGCTGAGGTTGGGCGGCTGGGCCTAAATAGAATTAGGAGTGGCTATGAGGCCCTGCAGAACTGCAGTGGCAATGCCTGCTCTGGATTTAGAGTATAGAGGTAAGTGGTAGTGCTTGGTAAAAGTGTGTACTGAACTCCAAGTTGCAGCCTCCAAAATTTCCTTGGTTGGTACTCCTCTGAGAAAGGCTGCTGATGTGGCTGCTGCCCTGGTCGAATGTGGCCTAATGCCCTTAGGCACTTATTTGCCATGCTGTGCATAGCAGAAACGAATGCAGTGTCCTATCCATTTTGAAATAGTCTGCTTTGAGATAGCCTTTCCTTGTGATCCTGCAGCATATGCTACTAAAAGTTGCTCAGTCTTTCTGAAAGTCTTAGTTTTGTCCAAGTAGAAGCGTAGCTGCCTGTGTATGCCCAAAGAATGCAGAAGTCTCTCCCCTTTATTCTGGGGATTTAGATAAAAAGTAGGCAAATGAATGGTTTGATTAAGAGCCACACTGGATACTACCTTTGGCATAAATGTTGGGTTTGTCCTTAAAGAAACCCTGTCCGGATGGAAAATGATGAAAGGTTCCACTGCCATTAATGCCTATAACTCTGATACTCTTCTTGCTGAAGTTATTGCTAGGAGCAGAGCTGTTTTCCATGATAAGAATTTTATCTCAGCTGTATTGGCTGGCTCAAAAGGAGGCAGTGAGAGCTTTTCCAAGACAAAATTGAGATCCAATGCAGGTATTGGTGCTCTCCTTGGAGGTCTTATGTTTTTGGCCCCTCTGAGGTACTGCCTTAGCAGTGGATGTGAAAAAATAGGTGGTTTCGTATTGTAATGAGCTGAAATGGCAGAGGCATGGATCTTAATTGATGAGAAGGATAGGCCCTTGTCCAGCATCTCAGTTAGGTATTGTAAAATCTGAGGGATATTTGGAACAAGCGGTTCAATTCCTTGTGCCTGATTCCAAGCATAGAATCTCTTCCATTTTTCTGCATAAGATTTTCTGGTGCTGGGCCTCCTGGCTTCCAAAATGACATCCATAACTGCTTTAGAGAGAGGTGTGTTCTGAGTGGTTATATTATTCACCATGCAGTCAGATTTAAGGTTCTAAGTTGGCTGTGCAGGATCTGATTGTTTTGTTGGGTCAGAAGATGAGGAATTTGAGGTAAAGTCCAGGCTGGGCCTTGCGACAAGCTCTTTAGGATTGGGTACCAGTGCTGGCATGGCCAGTCTGGGGCAATCAGAATCATTTTTGGCTTCTCTTGTCTGACCTTTAGGAGTACCTTGCGGAGGAGAGGCAGTGGTGGAAAGGCATTAACTGTCAGGGTTTTCCAGCTGAATGATAGAGCATCCACCTTCCATGCTTGTGTGTGATAAGTCCTTGTGCAGAATCTCTGTAGTTGACAATTGTGAGGGGAGGCAAACAAATCTATGTCTGGGCATCCCCATTTCCTTGTTATCATGCTGAAGACTTGTGGATCTAGTTTCCACTCGTGAGGGTCCATGAGGTTTCTGCTTAGTTCGCCTGCCAGAGTATTTGTCTTTCCTGGCAGGAATTGTGCTTGCAGATGCACTTGATAGGTCAATGCTGTGTAACACAAGTTCATTGCTTGCCTGCAGAGGGGGTAGGAATGTGTGCCCCCTAGCTTGTTTATGTACCACATGACTGTAGTGTTGTCCGTCTTTAGCAATAGTTGTCCTGAATGGAGTAGATCCTTGAAGGCTGTCAGGGCATTCTGTACAGCTAGCATCTCTTTTTGATTGATATGAAGATGCATTTGGCTTGTGGGCCAACAGCCCTGAATACATTTTCCTGCCATGTGTGCCCCCCAGGCATAATCCGATGCATCTGTTGTTAGTGTCTGCCTGGCTGTGGGTAAAGTGAATGGCTGTCGCTTGCTGTGGTGACAGGCCAGTGACTGCCATCAAAACTCCTGTTGCAGGCAGGGAATGAGAGTAATTATTGTTTCCAGGCTGCAGCACTGTTGAGTCCAAACACTTTTTAGATACCATTGTAGCTTCCTCATATGCAGTCTTGCATATGGAATTAGGAGAATGCAGGATGCCATGAAGCCCAAAGCCTGCAGAATTTTTCTTGCAGGTAACTGGGTCTTTGTTGCCATCATTTGGAAGTAATGAGTCAGTTGCCTTTGTTTGTCTGGCGTGAGATAAGCCATATGGGCAGCAGTATTTAAGTTTGCACCCAGGAATATTATCGCTTGAGAGGGCACTAGTTTTGATTTATTTTCATTTACTGTATACCCTAGGCAAATTAGTAATCTTTTTACAAACGCCAGATGCTTTAATAGAATGTCCTTGCTTTCTGCTTGAATAAGGCAGTCATCCAAGTAGGGATATATTTGCATTCCTTTTTGTCTGCAAAATGCAATTACTGGTACCAAGCATTTTGTGAAGATCCTGGGCGCAGTAGATAAGCCAAAGGGCAGTGCAGACAATTGGTAGTGTATTGAGCCAGCTATGAATCTGAGGTATCTTCTGCAAGACTGTCTTATTGGGACATGCAGGTATGCCTCTTTGAGGTCCAAAGTTACGAGGCAAGCCTTCTTGCCTAGCATGGGCAGAAGCTGCTGTAGTGTCAACATTTTGAATTTCGGAACTTCCAGAAAAGTATTTAGAATAGACAGGTTCAGTATTGGTCTCCAAGCTTTGTCCTTTCTGGGTACCAAGAAAAGTCTTGAGTAAAATCCTTGCCCCTGCTCTTGCTGTGGCAATCTTTGAATCGCCCTCATGTCCATGAGAGATGAAATTTGCTTTTGTGCCTCTGCCCATTGATTGTGTGGCAGGTCTGGCATACCTTTTGTCTTTGGCAGGGTGTGAAAGTGGAACCTGTAGCCCTGAGAAACAATATTCAGTACCCATTTGTCCTGGGTAATCATGTGCCAATTTTGTGAGAAAAGTGCTAGCTTTCCCCCTAAGGGTGCTGCCAAAAGGTAAGTGCTTGGCATTGTCAGTGGGAAGTCATTGGGACTGTTTCCTATAAGATTGCGATTTGTCTTCTCCGCTTTTGGAGGCAGGAGCACCCCACTGTTTAGGCCTGTATGAGCCTTGGGCCTGAGATCTGCCTCTAGGGCGTCTGGTATCTGCCTCTTTGTGGCCAGTCTGACACTGGAAAGGACCAATTCTTAGAAGGCCAGTTCCTGCTAAATCCGGGTGGCTGAACCTGTAAGAAATCCTTGACTGTCTGCATTGATTTAGCTTTATCCTCCATTTTCTTTAACACCTCTTCTGCCTTAACAGCAAACAAAGTATCATGCTGTAATGGAACATCCAATAACTTTGCTTTAACGTGATCAGGCAGACTCTGTTCCTTTAACCAAGCATAAGCATAAGCACCTGTAAATGCGGCCCTGCAAGAAGCCTCTAGTGAATCAAAACCACACTGCAAAGTAGGTTTTCCCACTTGTTCAGCTGCATGCAACAAATCCTGCATTTCCTTGTTTCCAGGACATTCAGAGTTTGTCAGCATTTTCTGTTTTAGCAGAGACATTAGGTATTGCTGATATTTAAGCATGTGAAACTGGAAGTTTAAACCCCTTACACCTAAAGTGGCAGAGGTGTAAACTTGTTTCCCCCATCTGTCCAGAGCTCTAGAATCTCTATCAGAGGGAACATGGTTTTTTGCAGTGGAAGCCCTGACCCCTTTGGGACCCTGAGATATAGTTTTTGGGTCAGTAGCAGGGTTTTTATAAAGAAATTTATGTGAATCTGGAACCCTGTAATACCTATCTGGCTTAACTGGTGCAGGGGGTAAAGAATCAGGAGACAGACTGGACTCAGAAAATACATCATCTACAATGTCTAGCACATGAGTGATAGAGAGAGGTCTGTGTTGAGGCAATAAAAGAAAACCTCTGAGCCTTTTCTTGGATTCAGAATAATCTTGGCTCTCCCAGTGGAAATGCTCCCACATGGTGTGCAGGGTTTCCCCAAAAGAATAATCCTCAGGAGGAGAGGCTGAAGGGATATATTCTTCAGCATCTGAGTCCTCATATGGAGGAACAGAATAACCCTATTCTGAAGAGGAATCAGAAGAAATAGAAACCTGATCAGAGGAATCATAGTCAGTGTCTTGCCTAGGCCTTTCATCAGTGGGGGGATGGGAACCCCTGATCAAAGTAATTAGGTCCTCGGCCATTTTAAGCATCTGTTTCTTAGGCATGGATGACTGTCCAGGAGAATGCTGTACTTGTTTCTTTGTCTTTAAAGGTGTTTTAGACTTTGCCTTGGTTGCTAAAGTGGTCTTGACAGAAAACTGTGTAGGTCTGAAAACACCCTCAGAAGCCGATGCCTGCTCAGCGGCTCCAGACCCATCTGAGGAAGTAGTTTCCGTAGGCCCAATACTTTGAGTTTCC